>NC_143014.1:16218081-16399748 GCF_055824585.1 Amblyomma mixtum
CCAGGGAGTGGCGTCACGTTGAGGTGGTGAGCGTGGGTTTTCAAGGCACGTTTTGAGTTTCTGCTAGTCACAGCAGTGGTTGATGCTTTCAACTTAGTATTTTCTCCAAGTACATGGGCTCGTGTTGGCCACGTACAGCTTATTTCGCCACTGTGTATTGTATTACGGCTAGTGGTAAACAGAAAGTGTTTAATTTCTACCCTAGGCATTGAATAAAATAATATGCTTTTGACACTCTGCAGTGTTTCGGCAGAGCCGACGTGCGCTCTGCTGACACATGTGTCGCGCAGTGTGAGAAGTGGGGACAGCGTTGATTGTGTCTCTGATGTCCTCTGTCTCGCGTGAGCGCTGTTTTCAGCCGCCAGATCACGCACCAGCCAGGGCGACTTCTCCCGTTGTTAATCTGGCTGATTTGGTGAAAAGTTTCGATTCCTGAAATTATTTCCTTTCCTAGGCGTGGCGTCTTCTGTTTCGTGACGGAAAATAATAACAAAACATTCCGTAGGAATTCATAAAATTACGCTTTTTTTATGTGGTGTCGGCGAAAACTCGAGGTAATTGAACTTCTGATGGTCCTGACAAGTCGCGAACTTCGATGGTTTCCGATAACAGAGCACCACCATCGTGGTATCACTACGGATGTGAGAGATCAGAGGTTTCGTTGATTTCAACACGAATCCAACAGTGGCGCAGCTGGTCAGTACATGCTGCTTCTGCAGTGCGCAGGCATGATGCAGCCGCTGGTAGCTACGGTAGGCATGGGCAGGCGAAACCTGTTTTGCCTACAGTGCGATATCAGTGCCCCCGCATCTTCGTGACGTCGAAGGGTGAAGGAGGTCTATAGTGTACAAGTGCTTACATACGCTTTACACAAGCACTTTGCAGACGTTACGCTATATGTCACACTAACGCTTATAGTTTAGCGTACCAAACATAAACCGCAGTAACGACGTCTGGTGTCGAAATAAAATATTTTCTTTTTTTTGCACATAAGTCGGGAGCAGCCAGTTTGTGCCGGGCAGGTTCAGCCTAGCTGTGCTTACACATTCCCCTCCCGCAGGGGCACTGAGTCGTCCGTGAATACAAACTACACCTGCTGTGGGCTGCCATCTTGAATTGTCCTAAAAGGAGACCGACTAAACAGCAACTGCCAGGATGGGTACAACTTCTCTTCATGACCACATGGGTGTACGAATCCAAGCCACTTGAAAACGATGCATCTTGTTAGGCTTTGGGACACTGCAACCGCCAAATAAAATGAAAAGCAGGGCAAATTCATCACTAATTCTTTGTGCTGCAGGTGAGATGAAGCAAAGCGAAAGCCCCGTGCGGCATTTATAGGCATGAGCCATTAAAAAACATAGTAAAAATAGCGAATTCACTTCGAAGCGGGCGACCTAGATGCCGCCATCTTGTCAACGCTAATCTCCTAGCATAGGTTTGAGCCTGGCACTCTAAGCTCAAATTTTAACGTATGCTAGCCTAACATACTCAAAAGCTCGGTCTCGGTTAGCGTTTAGTGCATGTGCATTGCTCATCACGGTATTTTTAACATACACTATTCTTTTGCGTATGTCTGCGTATGCTATATTAAAACTGTCTATTAATAGGTTATTAATAGGTTAATAGGTTATTAATAGGTTAACCACATGTCAACTTAGTAGTCTGAACCAACTTGGCTGGCAATCAGCCAAAAGAAAATTGGGAAGAGTAAAACGTGACTTGCTCGTCTATCACTTCTTTCACAGAGGGTCTGTTTGGCTGTATATCTGCTTTTTATCACATCAGATGCTCTTAAATGGACCGCTGAATCAGCAGCTTACTTTTAAGACCTTTGGGGGTTATTTTGAGTGGGTAATGATTGCTTTAAGTTCTTTGGTAGCCTTATGCCCTAAATTTTGTAGACAAAAGCTCAAGTTTTGTTAATTGGTCAAATGATCGGTCACAATGTTTTTGTTTGTTTTTGCAAGTAATATCTGCCCGCTTTAGTGATCTAGACAAGTATCCTCATGGTTGAATCACTTTAAAGCTAACATCAAGAAGCCGCCGCGGTGGCTCAGTGGCTATGGTGCTCGGCTGCTGGCCCGAAAGACGCGGGTTCGATCCCGGCCGCGGCGGTTGAATTTCTTTGGAGGAGAAATTCGAGGCCCGTGTACTGTGCGATGTCAGTGCACGTTAAAGAACCCCAGGTGGTCGAAATTTCCGGAGCCCTCCACTACGGCGTCTCTCATAGCCTCAGTCGCTTCGGGACGTTAAACCCCATAAACCAACCAAACCAACATCAAGAAAACCTACGTGTTTGTGTTCGTTGCTGGAATTTGTGAGAAGAATGTTGACCTTTCTATCTTCAAGGAAGATAGCTGCCCTGGCAATGGAAATTCCTCTCTCCAGAAGCAACAGCTGCTTGCTTTCCATGACACCCTGCATCTGCCTTATGTTCTTTGAGCTGATGGTTACCATTACATTGAAACGTGGAGGCATGGTCACATGTTTGTCTAGAATGTGCAGCGCTGCTGGGAGAACACTATCGATGAAAATGGCCTTCTCGGTCGAGAAATTGACGGACGGCGATTGCAGGTCAATAATGGCACTGTTTTCGGTCAGAAAGCCCATGCCGAGTATGACGTCCCGGGAGCACTTAGCTAGCACGACGAATGTTGCCACGAATGTTCGGCCTACCACGGTTACCCGCGACGTGCACGTTCCCACGGATGTGATCAAATGTTGTTTCGTTTCGTTTTATTACCTTAAAGACCCCTTCCAGGGTATTACATAAGGGGTGGGTTACATGTCATGGGTATGGGTGAGATTACAATTTTTGAATGTGAGGAGGAACACTCGTCGCAAATGTGACGTGGGGAGGGCCGTTCCAGATGATAGCTGTTCGGGGAAAAAATGAGCCAGCAAACGTAGCAGTTCTAGTGAGTGGTCGAGCAACATAAAATGGATGTAGTATGCATCTGTGGGCCATCCCAAGCGGTTGTGACTTTTTTTAGTGCCGCTGCGAATTGTCCACTGAGCACAGAATAATCGGCACTGGTATCCACCAGCGCGGTTACATCAACGCCGTCAGCCAAAATATCCAAGTCGGCAGTTGCTAGCGTCTTACTTTGGGGATGTCGAGGCATTTGGTCTTGGCTGTGGTGTGTCAAAGGAGTCCGGCATTGAGAAAAGACGTCGTGGCCACGGAGGGGTACATCAGGACATCTGCTAGTTTTGAGGCACTTTGGCTGAAGAGTCGTTGGTATGGCTACGTAATTCGGCGTTGTGTGTGAACTGTCTTGCGGCAACGGAGGATCATGCTTATTTTGTTGTTGAGCAGTTGTACCTCCAGAGACTGCTGCATCTAGTTTCCCCTGTGGGGACTCCGAGACTGGTCTGGTCATGTCCTGTTGAACTGTAGCGACATGCAGATGTTGATCGAGAGAAGCGGCGCTGTACTGAGTACGCTTGTGAGATGTAATCCGCGATCACCTGCAGTCTTTCTCCACACATCGGACAGGGAACCCTCGAAGGCCCATCTCCTTGTATGGGCAGCGGCGGCAAACATGTCCAGCCTCACGGCAGTGGTCGCACAGCGGCTGATTGTCTGGCGCTTTCCAGACATCCGTTCTGCGGCGTCCCAGGCGCTGTCGAGAATTCGGCTGCAGAGGTTGAGTTGGTGTAGCAGCGGAGACAGGTTTGTCGTAACGTGGGTGTGGCTGGGACGGAATGAAACGACGTGTGGTGGCAGCGTAGCTGAGATTAGGGTTCTGTGGCTGCACAGGGCCTGGGAGAGGTGGTGGTGTGCTCGTACCTGAAGCTTGCTGCACAGTGTCAGCAAGTGTGGCAACCTGAGGCTGTACCTTGGCCGCCAGTTCTTCTCGCACGATGGATCAAATAGTCTCCCATAGAGATTCTGCCGAATTCATCGTGGCTCCCTCCTCAGGGGCTGTGAGCATCAATGCTGTTATGTGGTCGTACGGCCGGGCCCTCTTGTCAAGAGACTTTTCGATGGAGCTCGCCTCCTTTATGAAGTCAGCTACGGTCACCAGAGGATTTCGAACCAGGCCGGCGAACAGCTGCTCCTTGACACCTTTCATCAGGAAGCTCACCTTCCTCTCCTCCGACATGCTTGGTTCCGCACGTCTGAAGAGTCTCTTCATTTCCTCGGCATACACCATCGTACTCTCGTTCAGGAGGTGATTTTGGGCCTGCAAAAGCAGGTCAGCCTTCTCCTTATGTAACGTGTTGTCCTTGAAGACTTGGATGAACTTGGTTTTGAATGTGTCCCATATTTGAAGGCCAGATTCATTGTTTTAAACCAGGTCCTCATGTAGTCTTTGAGGGCGAAATAAACACGATGCATCTTGCAGTCAGCGCCCTAACCATTGTAGATGGCCACCTGGTCGTACTGGCCCAGCCAGTCTTTGGCGTCCTCATGGGGTTGACCGTGGAAATGGGGTGGCTCCCACAGGGGTGGGGGGGGGTGCTTCGGTGTCAAAACACCCCCCAAATTTTCTGAGCGCTGCATTCCCCCCTCTGCCACTCCTATCGGCCTTCTTTCCTGCCCGTGCTATTCACACCACATCGATATAATAAAATGTAAAAATGAAAATAAGAGCGTCGGTTTGTTGACAAAAATAGTCTGGTTCTAATAAGAAGCGGAAGTTATTGCAGAAAATAGTCACTCTTCTTCACCATCGCACGACGCATGGCACTGCTTTTTAATTGTGGGCACAGTTCAACCAGTCAAACATAACTTTTCACATCAGCCTACTTTTTCATCATTTGCATTGTCCTGAATAAAGAAAATAAAAAGTACATTTTTTTTTAAAGCGCCTCTGTGTCCGAGCGCGGGTTCACATGCATGGGGTAGAAGTTTCGACAAATGCCATTTGTTTGCAGTTGCTAACTTTGTTGCAGAGCAGAAGCTTTTGTGTTGTTGTATGTTATGTGAATACATTGCAAATGTCTGGAATTTTTCATATGAGTTCTTTTTCTGAGAAAATAAATGTTCTTTATGAATCAAGCTCTGAATGAAACAGCTAACCCTTTGGCTTTATTACAGCAGAAAAATCACTAAGGTATTACTTGCGCGCAGGCTCTCTTTCTTTCTGATTGTTTCCCCCGGGAAATATTTCTGGCTACGCCACTGCCGCTGGTGGGGGAGTAGCACCGGCTGGACTGTAGCTGGAGGTAGCACTGGCCCTTCGTGATGTATCAGTGGCAGGGAGCGTTCCCAATTCGGGAGGTTGGTCTTCCAATCTGTGAGTCCTGATGGACTAGCCTGTCTACCTTCGGTATTTGTCCGGCGCCTGAATTGCAGCTTGAAGTGGGCGTACGGTACATCATCAACCAACCCAGCACCTCCACCAGATGTCACATTGGTGTTAAGCGGCCGAGGGTCAACAGCGGTGTAGTCCTGGACGTGCACTTTCGTGACACTTCTTCCACAACACACTTCTTTCTTTCTTGATTGGTAAATCTGTGCACATAAAGCTATTATCATTCAGCTTGCTATGTTTTCGCTTTGGCATTCCTCCGATTCATCGTCAGAAAAGTCTTTGACCGAGACATCTCCATCGACTGTTTTCATGAACGCTTCAGCGCTCCAGTCCAAATTTCATCTTGTAGAAGCATGGTTTTGAAAACCTTGTAAGCAGTAAGCCCATTTCGTACCACACTAAAAAAACGTCACGTAAAAAGTCGCGATGTCCATCTTGTTATTTACAAACACATTTTGCTGTTGCTGCAAGAGATGGCACCATAAACTTGACAGGGAGAGTTAAAACGTTAAGGGCACGGAATTCGAAGGTGGAAATTTGCCTTGTATTCGAAAATATGAGCAGGTTTAGGTTGTGTCCATATATGTGGACACAGTGCCTGAAGGGGATATTTCTTTAAAGGGGCTATGCAATGAACTAAAAGTCGTTTGTAAATGTTTTCAGTGCTTAGAAATGATGCTAAGAAGCATTCACACCAAGTATGAGTGTTCGGAGCTGAGCCGGCAGTTTGCTATGAATTTTTAAAAACCGTGTTTTTTAAAATTTGCGGGCCGATTGGTATTTTCATAGTGACCGATTTTGAAACTAAAATCGGGAAAATAGATGTCACTAGTCTCGTGACGTCGGCAGGCCACCACACGTTGTCATTTGCTGGAGCCACGGCAGCCACGACGTCACGGGCACACTTCCGGTAGCCGCGAAAATTGTCTGCACGTGCCGCCGCGCGACCCCCTCGGGCAAGCGCGAGCCAGGGCATTGCCTTCGCGCATATGGTTTCAATTTACCTCTGCCGCCTCTTCCTGTCGGAAGTTCGGGAGCCACTCGGAGTGCTTTTGTCGCAGTGACAAGCAAAGAAATCCGACGCGCACCGCAATCCAGGGAGGCGAAGAGAGACCGGAGAGACGCTGCTGACGCTGCTGCTGGGTGCGGCAATCGGAAGTTGCAAACCGAACGTCAGCGAATGACATAATCATGGGTGGGGCACAGTCCCAGAGCTGTTTTCTTTATTTTTTTCCTGGTGCCCCGCGCGTTCGAGTTGAGGGGGGAGAGGAGGAGCGTGATTTTTTAATCGCCTATAACTTCATTGTTATTGATGCTAGCTCAAGAAGTCTTGCGCTGGGGTGACCAGTGATGGAATGCCTATCTTCCGTCTGCTTTACGTAATCCCAATTAATTTACTGCATAGTCCCTTTAAGCAATCTGTCAAGTTTACCTGTGTCATCTATAATTTCACCATTTTCTTTAAATACAATTATTAATCCTGAACTTGTATCCTTACATCACCACTCTGCTTTTGAGCCCCCAATTTTCCAATTGCCTTTTGCTAACTTCCACTGCAGATTTATTTACATTCCCATCGTTGTCTCTAAACCCTAGGGCCTGAAGGAGGGTGACTATACCTACATAGACATCATCTGGATGGCCACCGCCACATTCCAGTATGAAGTGTTCAATTGTTTCTCCAGATTTGCACACGGCACATGTGTCATCTTCTTGGTTAAATTTCTTGTTGTAGCTTCGCGTTCTAAGACAGCCCTGATCTCGAGTAGGGCACTGTCTCCTGAGTTATCATAGAACGATTCCTTCCTGATCTGTCTTTTCCAATTTCTATATAGGTTTGGTCTATGGGGGTTTAACGTCCTGAAGTGACTGAGGCTATGAGGGACGCCGTAGTGGAGGGCTCCGGAAATTTCGACCACCTTGGAGTTCTTTAACGTGCACTGACATCGCACGGCACACGGGCCTCTAGAATTTCGCCTCCATCGAAATTCGACCGCCGCGGTCGGGATCGAACCGGCGTCTTTCGGACCAACAGTCAAGCGCCATAACCATCGCGGTGGCTTCTATATAGTTCTGCAGTCTGCTTCTTTTGCATTGAATTATTCCAGCTCCTGTTCTGCAGAAAATCCAGCGTTGGCGGTTTCATCGGCGTTGAGTGAAAAATGGCTGAGGCTTAGCTAAGGTTAAGCCTAGTCAGATGCGAAGCATATTGATGGCTAGGCTTGGTAATACATGGCTTTCCTTGGTTGAATACTTGGTCATTTTAATACAACCACTAGAAGCCTTCGTCGTGGGGGAAGACAACGGCATGGCTACAGCGGAACACCGACTAACCCCGAGACGCGCGTTGGGTGAGCGCCTGGATTGCCACGGAAGCCGCGTCCGCCTGCCCGGTGGAGCGAGCGTTTCACCTACACCGAGTGTGAACGCGCGTTCAAAATTCGCGGGAGTGTGAACGCGCGTTCGAAATGCGCGGGAGTGTGACGTCACCATACCACGTGATTCACACGGCGTGCAACCGCAGCGACGGCACAAGTTGGAGCCCCGTCTCTCATCTGTTGTGACGTCATTGTGTCACGTGGTGTGACGTCACCATACCACGTGGTCTGCACGGCGTGCAGCCGCAGCTACGGCACAAGTTGGAGCCCCGTCTCTCATCTGTCGTGACATCACCATACCACGTGGTCTGCACGGCGTGCAGCCGCAGCTACGGCACAAGTTGGAGCCCCGTCTCTCATCTGTCGTGACGTCATTGTGTCACGTGGTGTGACGTCACCATACCACGTGGTCTGCACGGCGTGCAGCCGCAGCTACGGCACAAGTTGGAGCCCCGTCTCTCATCTGTCGTGACGTCATTGTGTCACGTGGTGTGACGTCACCATACCACGTGGTCTGCACGGCGTGCAGCCGCAGCTACGGCACAAGTTGGAGCCCCGTCTCTCATCTGTCGTGACGTCATTGTGTCACGTGGTGTGACGTCACCATACCACGTGGTCTGCACGGCGTGCAGCCGCAGCTACGGCACAAGTTGGAGCCCCGTCTCTCATCTGTCGTGATGTCATTGTGTCACGTGGTGTGACGTCACCATACCACGTGGTCTGCACGGCGTGCAGCCGCAGCTACGGCACAAGTTGGAGCCCCGTCTCTCATCTGTCGTGACGTCATTGTGTCACGTGGTGTGACGTCACCATACCACGTGGTCTGCACGGCGTGCAGCCGCAGCTACGGCACAAGTTGGAGCCCCGTCTCTCATCTGTCGTGACGTCATTGTGTCACGTGGTGTGATGTCACCATACGACGTGGTCTGCGCGGCGTGCAACCTCAGCGACGGCACAAGTTGGAGCCCCGTCTCTCATCTGTCGTGACGTCATTGTGTCACGTGGTGTGACGTCACCATACCACGTGGTCTGCACGGCGTGCAACCTCAGCTAGGCACAAGTTGGAGCCCCGTCTCTCATCTGTCGTGACGTCATTGTGTCACGTGGTGTGACGTCACCATACCACGTGGTCTGCACGGCGTGCAACCTCAGCGACGGCACAAGTTGGAGCCCCGTCTCTCATCTGTCGTGACGTCATTGCGTCACGTGGTGTGCACAGCGTGTAACCGTCCGAAGGGCTTGGGTTACCTATTGTAATATGCTTCGCATAAAATGCCTGAAGAAGCAACCTTAGTGGGCCTCCTAGGTCGTGTGACCCTGTGGCACCATCACAACCTGCCACCCACCGGATTGTGAGCAAACCGACCTCCGAGGGAGGTGTCAGTTAAATTAATGATTGGTCGCGAGAGGTTGCTCGGGGAGAGCGACCCGGGTCGGATAAGCCCCACCGGTGGCAGCACCTGCCATCACTTAACTCTTTCGCTACCGCGGAAAAATGGACGATTTGGAGTGTACTGAAAGAAAATTTTTTTTTCACAAGAAGTAATACACCCAGCACATATTGAAATGCATGAAATTGTAGCTTATTAGTTACACTTCTGAATGAAACAAACAGAAGAGTTATGTGTGCCAGAGTGAATGAACATTTATTTGTGAAATTTTCCAAAAACACAAAAAAAGTATATAGCAAAAACAAAAATTACCGGCTGCACTAAGCCAGAACTTCATTAGACGAAAACTGGAATATACAAACTGTTGCACATGTTTATAGCTGTCATTATTCACAGTTTCAGCCATGTGAAAAAATTATTGCACTTTCCATCGCCGGTCAAGTCAGGGGTCATGACTGTGGTGCCGGTGTGAAGAGCAATCAGGGGTGAAGATGTGAAGCAGATGTAGACTGACAGGTGCTTCACATAAGGTTTTATCTTTGTTCATCCCTTATTCTCTGATAGCCGAGCTTGCAGTTTCTTCTTTTTTCATTTTTTTTGGTTGGTGTTGAATGGATTCTATGGGAGGATTGGGGGCGTGGACTTCTTTTCCCTCACCATACCGGAAGATTTCTTGATAGAGCTACTCCCTGAAAGCCATCTGATAAAATTTGCCATTTTAAGCAATCTCTAAAACATCAGGATCGAAGAAATAAGTTTTATCGATGTGGTTCAAAAGCCAGGACACTTTCCAAGTCTTGCCAATAGATGCTGCCGCCACTGAATCATCCGCGGCCGTTACGTGCAAAAAAAAAACAAACAAAAAAAGCGAAAAACCAATTTTGGGAAATGATTATTGATGGCAGAGGGCCAGAATAAATTATTCCGGTATTTCAATAGAGGTATAGTCGCGGCAGGTCAACAATTCCAATGTATATGATGATACCAATGAACTTCAGCATCTCCAACGGATTCACGTCTTCCCATGAGCCGTCACGCCGAGCGTATGTGTGCTTGTTCAAAATATTCATCCATGCATACTTATTAGTGTTTCCGCACACGGTCTTCATCATTTCCGCCGTGAAGAGCATCAAAAAAAAAAGCTGAGAGGTCAAGCGAATCTCCGAGCGCCACTCCGCAGCGATGTGTCGATATGGACACCTAGCTGTTGTCTTGGTTGAAAAACGCGACGCGACCTTGAGCATTTGGCAAACTGTCTTCACCATACGTTGTAAAGACCCTGAAGCACAAAAATAAACCACTGTCATCAATTACAAACCGTATTCACCGCAGAAAACACACAGCGAACTAAAACAGAACTTACATGCAAATACGCGCTGACGTTCCAGGCGCCCGAGGCGAAGTCTCGCTGTCGAAACCGAAATCCAACGTTTGTACATTGTTGCCCGACTAATAACCGCTGCTTTTATCGCAAAAAACTAAACCGAAACCGGCCGACGTGCTCGGTGTCAGCTTTCGCTTTCGAGGAGCGTGCGGCGATGCGGACGCCATTTTCTCCGGCTGACGCTGCTGCGGCCGTTCAAAGTTCTATTTTTCACGGCGCCCCCTCATGTAAAAACACTAAAACCAAGGGTGCAATCGAAAGAGCAGTTGTTGAGCTCAATAACTAGATGGCAGAGCACGTCCACGACGCTCCAAAATGAGCTATTTTGTGCGGGCGATTTGAATCGATCATATGCGATCGATGGCCTATGGGGCGGTAGCGAAAGAGTTAACCGCTGCACCACTGCGCCAGGAGTGGTACGAGGACTCCCAGGGACCTATCAGTGTAAAGTCGAGAATGACCAATTCCGCATGTGTGAGCATTAACCCACTAAAGCTATTGCATCATACCCTTAAGGCGCCTCCAGTTTTTTACCTGTCGCTTAAAGCTGTTTATTTCTCCGTCTTGTGCAGAATGTTTGACACACCATCTGTCATGAATTCACGAAGCAGCACAGCCCCGGGTACAGTGTCTGAATGTACTGGAGGTGAAGTGCCGCTTCACCTCCAGTTAGGGTATACACTGGTTTTGCAGTGAGAAAGAAAATAGAGTCCAACTGAGAGCGTGCACTCCCCTCTGGTGTGCGGCAGGGGTACGCAACGCAGCCTTGTGCGAGTAGTTGCAAAACGCTCCAGATAACCCCTCAAGGTGGCATGATGAGCCTGGGTCAGCTCCATGATGTTGTCAGGGGCGGAAAAGGTATCCTTGGTTGCAGGTGGCGTCCTCCGGCCTACCTGGCCGACATGACTCTTGAGCGTCAGGAGGAAGTGCGCCAGAAGTACCGAATCCTAGTTGAGGGTGAGGGTATTCCAGCACCTATCACCACCTTCAAGGTCAGCAGAAATAATTTATTTCATTTTACCAGTCATGCATGCTGCTAGATTTTCTAAAGGCATTTAGTGTAGCTTTGAGGAAATCTTATTGGAAGCTGAGGCAAAATCTGCTTAGGAAGTGGTACTTTGGAGAGTGGTTTCAATGTGCTGTTGTGCCAGGTGGCACAGTATTTGGGGACACTTAAATGAGAAAAACAAATATGAAAGAACAGCGAAGACTGCATGTGAAACAAAGCAAGTGAAGCTGTGGTCCACTTTGTAGCCAGCTGTGTGCCGGCCCACCTGTGAAGCCATTTGAACAGCGCCTCTCAGGGTGGACCTGGAACGGAGGGTTGTGATAGGGCACATATACAGCTAAGAACCCATCTCAGTTTCATCTGAATCGGGCCAGTCCCTGCTTAGTAGGGGGCAGGACGCATGCTCTAGCTTGGCTGAAAGAGTGTTCTCTGGGTGGAGCACAGGCCCAGGTGAGAATGAAAGCCACAACATAAGGAGAGGGTAATTATTAATTGCATTTAGCTCCGTTAAGAGAGGAGGAATTGTGAGAAAATCATTGAGCTCAATCTCAATATAAACCATTTCGTGGGCTCTGAAATGTGTTTCTTTCTGGGTGATCCAAGACTAAATAAATACTGGAAAATAAAAAGGATTGCTCCTGCTGCTGCAGTGTGAATGTCTTTGGTTCTTCCACAGGAAATGAAGTTTCCTCGGCCGATACTAAGCAGCCTACGTCGGAAAGGCATCACAACACCCACACCCATTCAGATGCAAGGCCTACCGGCTGTGTAAGCAACTTTCAACTTGTCTTCCAAGTCTGTAAAAAAAATGTTCTCATAATTGTGTCAAATCAGATAATATTTCATCTTAATTGCAAAGCACACTTTATGAGCAGGGACCTTCATTTTTGGGTAAAACACAATGTTGTTTGAACCCAAGAACATTTTGTGAAAAGACCCTAGAAAGGCAGGGTACCAGAAAGGAAGGAAACGCCTGTAGTGTAGAATAAGTCTGTGAACGTGTTGGTGCAGGCTCTCTGGCCGGGACATGATTGGCATTGCCTTCACGGGCTCTGGGAAGACCCTGGTGTTTGTGCTGCCCCTCCTCATGTTCTGCCTGGAGCAGGAGAAGCGGCTGCCATTTGTACAGAACGAGGGACCCTATGGCCTCATAGTGTGTCCTTCGGTGAGGCCTTTGCTGTTTTAACTGTGTGTTTCTTTTTTAAATTATGGTATCCATTTGTTTGTCTCGTTTTCTGTATTGTCCCAAAGTTTTATTGCTGAAATCGACCGGGCAGTACTCTAAAAAAAATTGCTTGTAAACCCCAGTGGCACTGCATATTGGGGAAACGCTCAAAAATAGGGTATTTTTTTCTGCTCCAGTCTTCTGACTAGGTGCTCACCTCGTGGAGCACATCTCTTCACGACTGTTTTGTCTACTCTGGTTACCATTTGTCTTGTTGCACTCACAGAACTCCAGTATATGCGATGACAATCTCAGTTTTTCACTTCTCTGGATTTTTGGCATAACATCTTGTTTACAGTTAGACATGTCTATGCCAACTGCTTTGTAAAAAATGAAAACTTTAAGATTGTCATCATGCATAGTGTGCATTCGAAGCACAAGAGAACATTGGACTAGTCTTCTACCACATTTTGTCGAGTCTGCACACTTTTCCAAGTTGTAGAAGAGAAAAAAAATTTGTGGAGAAAAAGTTCATATATAATGCTGAAATTCTGCGCACTTAAGTATGAAAACATCACTAACAAGCAAAAAAAATTCGATCAAGGTCCATAAAAAAAACTGAGGTTGGTGTTCAAAGATGCGTTGTCCCTGTTTTGAAATCCCCTATATATTTTTAAAAATTGGATCTTTTGAAAATTGCTGTAGTCGCTTGTGTGTTCCATTTTTTATGCTGTCCCAAAGATTAGTTGCTTAAGTCGCACGGGAAGTGCTTTAAAAAAATTTTTCGTGAACTGCAGTGGCTCTGCTTTGTGGGGAACGATCGAACAATGCTGCTTTTCTCCATTACGGTTTTCTACCTAGACACTCGCCTTGTGGAGCAGGTTTCTTCTCACTGTTTTATCTATTCTAACCATGTTTGTTTTTTTTTGCACTCCTAGGACCATAGTGCAGCTGAAAAAAATCTGATTTTCAAATATGTGAATTTTAAATTTCTTGTATGAAATTTTCTTGTCATTCTGTATGCCAATGGACACTCTATCGCAAAAAATCAAAACCAAAATTTGTGGTTTGTGTCTAAAAATTTCCAAGTATGTCCTGACCTGTAGCTGCTAGTGCATGCTGAGCCAGCCTTCTGCCTCATTTTTGCTGAGAGCTGCATCCCCTCTGAAAGGTGCACTGGAGAGGAATCTGAACTCGCTTTTTTGCCGCGGGAACTCGATCTTCACGGTCCGAGCTTTCTTAGAAACTTCGACTTATGGCCCTCTGTGGCCGATTTCCCTAATTAAGTCAAATTAACGTCCGGCTCCCGCCTTTTTTTCGAATTCTCCCCCGTACGGTGGGCGGAGTGGACCAACGCGTGGAGTGCCTTTCAGCCAGCTCCGTGGAGGCTTTGCTTTTGCTTTATTTTGTTTTTTAGGTTTCTGTGAATAAATAGTTTCATTTGCAGATAATATAGCCGCAAAATAAGCCCGCAGAAATAAAAATACGCGCGGACTATTTGCTTCTACGGACTACTACGTATTACTCCGCCGATGGCAGAGCGGCAAGCCGCCACGGGACTGGGTGAAAGGCACTCCACGCGTTGGTCGACTCCGCCCACCGTACGGGGGCGAATTCGAAAAAAAAGGCGGGAGCCGGACGTTAATTCGATTTAATTAGGGAAATTGGCCACACAGGGCAATAAGTCGGAAGTTTCTAAGAATGCTCGGAACGTGTAGATCGAGTTCCCGCGGCAAAAAGACGAGTTCAGATTCCTCTTCACTGCACCTTTAAGAAATGCAGAGCTAAGGTTGGAAATTTGTATTGGAGTGCTTTTATGCTTGCAGTATGTGTGCTGTTCTTGGTGCAGCAGCATTCTTAGTACACTGTTAAACTTTGTTCCTACTGCTTTGTTCCTTTGTGGAGCACAAGACCCAATTCGCTGTGTGTTGCGCTGAAATTTTTTGTTTTGCATTCACTTAGAGTATACAGGTAATTTCTAGAGTGGGGCCAGTGTATTAATTTCAGGTCTTAGTGAAGATTAATGGGAGGGAGGGAGGTCTTGGAAGGTGCAGCCAATTCCCCAAGCAGCTGGCAGACGCTTTTCCGAATGCTGTGTGGCACGAACCACCCTGAGCCCCATTGTGGGGTTAACTGCTACACTGCGTCTGCAGTGAGGCTGGGGCACACACAATGCAAACGCTTCCATGTATTACCAGGTCTTAAGACCACCAATGTTTTGCCATATAACAGTGCTGAGTTGATTAATTTTACTTGGCCTTCCTAGTTCCTTTTCAATGCTTAGCCAAGCATTTGTGCTCATGTAGGGGTCATGCCACGCCAACTGATCCAGACTTTGCGCTTGACTATCTTCAGTTTCTTTCAAAGGAAATCGTGGCCTATTGCGTTACTATGGCCAGCTTGTTTTTAAAGAGAAAAGATTTCTTGTGTGGCCACCATTTTAATTTTGCAAACGGTAGTAAAACCTAGTCTTACAATTGTAAAAAATTAACTTTTTACACATGGCTATTAAATTTTTTTTATGTAAATGAGAGACGTTCTTTCATATGCGCAAAGTTGAACTGAATTAGGTGTCATCTTTTTTTTTTTTTAACATAAAACATGGAGGGAGGGAAAAAATTTGCAATGTAAAAATTTTTAAAATCAAATTTAATGTTCTCACGGTAGTTTCTCAAGATATTCATTCCATCTATTTTTATAATTTGTTCAGAAGGCAAAGAAGGCAATAAAAATGTTTCAGAGATCATGAAACTGAAGGAATATCAGCAAAAAAAATTCTAAACCTGAGAAAATTTGCTTGTATTCAGCCGTGAATTGCATAGTGAGGTGGTCCTAGTTAAAATATGAAAGGTAGTGAGTTATATATTATCAGTCAGTGGTATTTATTTTTGAAAGTTTAGGCTCAACATTTTTTGTTTTCAGCGAGAAAATAACTTTGAGAGGCCTTGCATTCAACTCCAGCGTTGCCCGGTGCTTGTTCTTCACTGCAGTTCATGCTAGAGTAGTAGCCATGGTAGTAGTTTGTTAATAAAAAATGCAAAAAGTAAAGACGTTGCCAGCCGTGGCAATTGCTATCTACTAATATCTTAAGCACCCAAGTTGCACCTGATAGAAATGAAGGGAGAGGATATCAGAGGGGAGCAATAGTGAGAAAGGACAAGGGAGGGGTTTATACACTATTTAAAACTATACTATTTGCAAAATAAAGTGATGACCAAGTTTGGTCCAAGACGTCAAGGAGACACGTAAGCAACGCTGCATGGCGCTCCAAGTGGATGCTCCTGATATATTCCAGTGTCTGCTGGCATTCATTTGAAACTCTTGGGTCGCCAAGTATAGCGTAAGTCTGGCATGCACCATTGAGAAAAGTAAGGGCTTGATGTGGTGAAACCCACATATTTCTTTTAGTGGTAGCGCTTTTGCAAACCGCCCACTGATTCCAGCTTCATTTTGTTGAATAACTTCTTCGGGTAGCTAGGGGGCCACGACATGTTTGTTAGTTTTCTCCGCCCTAGAGGGGGTCAGTATTTGACCTTAATTGTATGGTCTCTGAATACTTTCTGCATATGAAAGCATATGAAAAAATTTAATAATGATACGTAAAAATGTTTGTTTTACTAATTCTTTTGTAAGATTAAGTTTTGCTACTGCTTGCGAACTTAAGATGGTAGCGATGGCACAAAAACATGCTGGGATAATATGGAAGATGGTTGAGTGCAAAGTCTGAATGAGTTGGCGTGGAATAATGACCCATAAGTAAAGCACTGTAGATATCAGAATAGCTTGTTTTTGGCGTGAAAATGCTGTGAATAGGCATGAGTCTGGTAATCCCCAAGGTAAAAGCTTGCATACCTATGTGATCAATGTCTGTCTCTTGAACTAAGCCAAGTGCATGTCAGAAGTTGTCCTTTTCTGGTAGCATAACCCAGTAAAATCTTGATTGGTTTGGAGGCTGGTTGTGCTGAGATTACTTACCACTGTTTGTTGTGCTTGTGAACAAGCTTGATGGCATCTCGTGTGTTGTGCTTGCCACTTTCTGATCTTGTCTTGGCTCGTTCTCACTTGCTCTTTGCATCAGCAATTTCTTGTCTGTGGATTGTTAAAGAAGGAAGTGCAGAATAGTGGAACGAAGAAAAACCTGTCCTTAAAGAACTGTGACCTGTAGCCAATTGAGTTTCTCCTACGCACATGAGAGCAAAGCAAGAGTGTGAAGTGCCGCCGTTGATTGATCCCAGCGTGTGCTTCTCTTTCTTCTCAGCGAGAGCTGGCCAAGCAGACGTATGAAATTGTGAGCTTCTTTGTGCGTGGCCTGGAGGAGGCGGGCTGCCCGGCCCTCCGGGGCTGCCTCTGCATCGGAGGCACCTCTGTGCGGGAGCAGCTGGACGTGGTGCGGAGGTAATTTTAATGGGGGGACTGCAAGGGGGAAAGAGGTGGCGCCGTTTGGGACTGCCTGCGGTTCAAGTTCCACACGGGTTGCACTAAAAAATTGCATTACCAACATGTGTATCACCGGCCAGTCATTTTTAACACAAAAATGGCGTTTTTCTAAAGCTAGGTGGTGACCAACCATGGCCCATTTTACAACTAGGTTCAGCGTATAGACTATGTTAAAAAAAAAAAAAAAACTGAAAGATGTTACATTGATTTTCTCGAGGGGGATTATTAGTGTTGACCTGAATAGAAATAAAAGGTTCCTAACATTTTGTTTTCATCACAATTTAACTCTAGAGTTGATGCAGTTTACACTTCGTAGTGTTGTGCTATTTTAGTGTGATTTCACTACGAATATAGAACAACTCTGGGGCTCGACAGTTATTGAAATGACTAACACCAAAGAAGTGGTTCTGGAAGCATTAATTCTGCACTATTCAGCTTGTGCTGACCATTATGCTGTTGAATTCTGTCAAGCGCCGCTTTTATATGGTAGCTAACGTCTTCCAGAAGTGCCTATTTTTCAAAACTCTAGCTTTTGGCTGTATGCACAGCGGATCTAAAGGAGGTGACTTCCTGACTGTGGCTATACGTTGGTTGAGAAAGAAAAAGAAAAATCCGTCCATGAGAAGACACAAACTCAAATTGGTCTTGGAATCTTTTTGGGAGCGTGCTGCAGACGACATGCTGATGAGATGCTGAAAACATCCATGATCAGTGTTCCCTTTAATGATGGCAGCATGTCATTCGGTGTTTCACCAGGATTCTGCACGGCGCAGTTGTTGTCTTAGCTGTTTGCTTACTGTGCCTGTTTAAATTGTTCAATTTGAACGATGGCGTGACATGCTCCATTCTGAGCAATCCGGGCTGCTTTTGGTCAAGCAACACCATTCAATTCATTACAAGAGTAGTGTACGTCAGTTTTGGAATTGTCTTTTTTTTTTGCCACCCTTATGAGGGAGTATTTTTAAACGTTGCAAGAAACCTGCGAACACGGAGTGATTGCAGCAAGCATGGCACCCCTGCTCAGCAACGACACTGTTCTTGCAATCAGTATTTGATTTTGCATATGCAAATGACAGCTTCGTGCAAAAATATGACATGCATTTGTCTTCTTTTGGTTTAAACAACGATAATTGCTCCGCCGGTGCTGACTTTCGATAGGTGCTCATCTGTAACTTTTGTTTCCGCTGTTGCCGAGGGGATTCACAGCTTTTCGAGCTTCTCGGAAGGTACCGGACATGTTCTGAACGGTTCTGTGCCACCAGCACTGTAGCAGACAGTTTTCTGCAAGACAGCTGGGGTTGACCTTGGCACTGCAATCCGGAGTAGCCCAAAGTGCTTTGCGTGAGGATCTGATTTTTTTTTTCTCCTCACCAGAAAGTTTAGCATGGAGAGTTCTGCAACTTTGCATACTCGTTTCTGACATAGTAATGCACAAAACATATATTATGGATCTTTTATTCTCCTATTTTCTGACTGGTTTATTTAATAATTTTGTGAATTTTTGAGGGTGTCTCTTAAATTTTACCAAAGATTTCTTTTCTTCGTGAGCAGTATATATTGTTTTATTTTTCTTTGCATCGTTAAAAAATTATGTTAGCTAAACTAAAAACAATTTTACCTACACTACAAACAATGTGCTGTAATAAAAATCAATCTTTAAATTTAATGGTGGGCCGCCGCGGAGGCTCAGTGGTTATGGCGCTCGGCTGCTGACCTGAAAGACGCGGGTTTGATACCGGCCGCGGCGGTCGCATTTCGGTGGAAGCGAAATTTTAGAGGTCCATGTACTGTGCGATGTCAGTGCATGTTAAAGAACCCCAGGTGGTCGAAATTTCCGTAGCCCTTCACTATGGCGTCTCTCATAGCCTGAGTTGCTTTGGGACGTTAAACCGCCATAAACCATAAACGATTAATTTATCAGTGCATAACATCTTTATTTACACCACCCTGGGATTGCTTGTTTTCTCGTGATAAGGAGAGGGTTAAGTGAATTGGCGATGACTTCATTTTATAGAAAGACCTACACAACTGATCACAAAAGAGGCCCAAAAATCAAGGGAACAAATAAATGAGAAGTAACGATTGTGAAGATGAGCACCTAGCTGGTTGCTCTTGAAATCATTTATAAACATGCATTTGTTGAGTATAATTTTGTAATGAAGCTCCATTTTTAACTTAAAAGCCAATTAGTCCGCCATGGTGGTTCAGTGGTTATGGCGCTCGGCCACTGACCCAAAAGACGCGGGTGTGATCCCGGCCGCGGTGGTCGAATTTCGATGGAGGTGAAATTCTAGAGGCCCGTGTACTGTGCAATGTCAGTGCACGTTAAGGAACCCCAGGTGGTCGAAATTTCCGGGGCCCTCCACTACGGCGTCCCTCGTAGCCTGAGTCGCTTTGGGATAAGTCAGAGCCGCCTATCCGAAAACATGAGTTTTGCAACAACTCGCCCATTTTGTCAGGAGCCACAGGTGCTGGAGACACTATTTTTTCTCTTCTTCAGCCTGACTGCACCCACGGCAGGAGGACAAAGGCCTCTTCCGTATCTCTCCAATTAATCCTGTCCTGTGCCAGCTGCGGTGTTCTTTGCGCTGTGCATAACAGTGACTAGACAGTGATAAAAACATTCTTCTTTGATATGTACTGATGGTGCTTAGAACACGGATTGGCGGTGAAATACAGTATTTTGTCATTAGTACTCATCACCTTGAGCCTGCTTCTTCTGGCTATTGGGTTCTTTTCGGAGAAAACCTCTGAGGCGGAGTACTAGTACCGTGGGAGAGGCAGAATTTTGCTTACTCTTCTGCATACCAACTTCGTGCAGCACACATTTCAAACAAATTTCTTCTAGCGTGCTGCCCACTGCCGTCAGAGTACAAGACAGCGGTGGGGCCAGGCGCAGTGGCGAGAATCCGCAAGCAGTGACACTTTTACTTGCTGTTTCTGGCTTATCAGTGCTCTGTATAAGCTATCGCGTAATGCCAGCCTGACTTAGTAGTACTATTCCACTCCTTTAAGGGGGGACACTGGTCTTGAAAAAAAAATTTTTATTAATGAAGTCACAGTTACAAAATCTTCAGGGCATATGTATTTTTGTGTGCTGATTCCGAATATATCATTTAATTTCATGTAAAACAATTCCTTGAGCACTTATGCAATTTTTATGCTAGTATTTTGCGGAGAGTTTTGAAGAAAATTTGCTGCGGGTAACTCGTTGAAATGTATGCCATTGGGTTCTCTTGACACCAAGGAATGCAATAAGGGTGAAATTGTCTTCCTGCCTATCAAAGAACTTAAGTTATAGTAGAGTTTTGAAGTTGTCGCTTCAGAAATGAGAAGGAAAATGTGTATTCCTGTGTGTGAAGTGGCAGCTTCAGTACCCTATTACTCAAGTTCTATGAGAGCCAGGATGATAATTTTACCCTTATTGTATTCCTTGGTGTCAAGAGAACCCAATGGCATACATTTCAGCAAGTTTCCTGCAGCAAATTTTCTTGAAAACTCTCCGCAAAATACTTGCATAAAAATTGCATAAGTGCTCATGGAATTGTTTTACATGAAATTAAATGACATGTGTAGAATCAGCGCACAAAAATACATGTGCCCTGAAAATTTCATAACTATGACTAAATTAATAAAATTTTCTTTTCAAGACCAGTGTCCCCCCTTAACAGAACCCGTGGGTGGGTCAGATTTCAGCCAAGATGCTTCCTTTCCGGCAAGCAGCCACGCAGTCTTTTGAGAGATTGTGGTCGCATGCATGTGCAGGGGCGTGCATGTAATGGTCGCCACCCCTGGCCGGCTAATGGATATGCTGGACAAGAAGATGGTGAACTTGGACATGTGTCGCTACCTGTGCCTGGATGAAGCCGATCGCATGATTGACATGGGCTTTGAAGAGGATGTCCGCACCATCTTCTCCTTCTTCAAGGTCTGTGGCATCAGACTGTAGGCAAAGAGATTGACCTGTCCATTTTCAGCCCATCAGAACGGGAGCAGGTGTTCAATTTTGCATTTGTTTTCAAAAGATGCACGCAGTCTGACCAGCATAAGTAGATCTTATTGCTGCATACGTTCCCAGCAGGCACATTAGGTGGCATTCCTTCCTGTATGCAACTTTGACTCTTGTACATTGTGCCGCCACAGGGGCTCAGTGGTTATGGTGCTTGGCTGCTGACCCGAAAGACACAGGTTTGATCCCAGCCGCAGCAGTCGAATTTCGATGGAGGCGAAACTCTAGAAGCGCATGTTAAACAACCCCAGGTGGTCGAAATTATTCCAAGCCCTCCGCTATGGCGTCCCTCATAGCCTGAGTCGCTTTGGAGCATAAAACACCGTAAGCATTTCGTAGTGGGCAGAGTCATTTAAAAGTTGGGATATAAAAAAGAAAGAAAAACTCTTGTACCAGAATGGCAGTGAGTAAAAAAACAGCTGTTAAGTCTTGGTCTTCGTGTGCCTCGCATTACTTCAGCCTACTTATTGCATCACAGCCACTATTCAGCTACTGAAACGGACACATCAGTGGAGAAGAATTATACAGTCATACCTCTGTGTAATTACGAATTATTGGATATATTGAACTGTTCCTAAATATTTTTAATGAACTCATACTTTGTATATCGAACGCAGTTTGTCACAAAACGGATATATTAAACTGCCGAGCACCAACCAGCCCAGCCCGCAACGTGTTTTATTAAGCACCAAGCCGTGACGGCTGGATGACAGGTAGCAGGCTTTGCTTCACTACATGTGTGATTGGTGGTGGTGCAGCAATCATTCACACCATGGTTCATGCTTTGTCTCGCAGTTGCTACTAACTGCTCCATTGAAAACATAGCGGCGGGAACATTTGGTAGCCAGGCAGTCAGTACCCGTTTGGGCCTCTCGCACCCCTCAATAGCGCCCCAGAGCTGCCATGGAGGTGGTGAAAACGGCAATAGCTTTCAATCTGGCGTCACATTTTTCATGCGACACCACTGTAATGAAAGCTTCAAGGAGATCTTTCCTATTTAACTAGCACCTCTCCTGTGTGAGCTTGTATTGCAAATTTCAGCTATATTAAATTATTTTATGATTTTTTACCCTGTAATGAGGCTTGACGTGTGAATTGTTTACCAGGCGCAGGCAAATTCCATTTGGCATCCATGTTTACTAATGTCTTACGGTTCGTTTTAAACAGAAAAAAATATTAAAATTTGATGTCTCTACCCCTTTAGTCAAGGGGCATGAGTTAAATGGCTAGTCTGAACCAGGCTTTTATTTCGTGGTTGTCTGTTGAAATTAAAAAATGGTTCCCAGTCTGTTCATCTTCTTTACGAATGCTGGACACAGTTCATTTTGAAGGGTTGTTTACTATATAGGCATAGTTGTGTGTTCAAATATTTCTCAAAATTGCGTTTCGCTGGCCTTTTGGACATTTCAGTTGTTTAATTTGATCAGTGATTGCTTAATCTGAAATTTTTATTTCCTCATACAGTGCTTCTGCCTGAAGAAAACTATTTCTGTGGCCACTAGTTACAGTGCATAGGACTGCAAAGTTCAGTAAAGGAGTGTGGAAACTGAAGCATTTAGTATTGTGAACCAGCTGTTCATAGCTGAATGATTGAACTTCTCTCTTTAGCAGTTTGTTGACACTTTTTCTGTTATTAAAGAAAAGTTTAGAGTGTACATTGTATTAAGTTGTAGTTAAAATAAATGCTCTAATGGCTGGGTAGTTTACTCGTCACACTGGCTCTGGTATTTTGCGAAGTGCAGCACCCGTCACCTTTTGACAGAGCCATTATTTTGCAGGATATGAGGAATGTGTGCCTGACGTAAAGAAAACCAGCTGGCCCAGCAGGGTGCCTTGTAGTCTGGACGCATAAACAATGAAATTTTCACCAGACCATTGGATCTTAGCCGTGCATGCATCTCTTAAACGTGAGCAGAGATGATAAAGGAATAGTAAGGGTAGGAAGGGCAGAAATACTGTGACTGCTACTAATTGTGACCATAAACTAGGCTTGTTTATGGGCATGCACAGTGGACAATCCAAGAAATCTTCATTTAACCACTACATTTAAACACTCACCCTCTGAACATTTGCTTTTGAAATGTGGAAGTTGCTGGATAGGCATAGTTCAATTGAAATGCTACAGCAGAACATTTTGGTGGGCTATGTAGCGTTAAGTGTTGCTCTTGCACAAGCAGTGCAGCAATGTTCAGCACTGTCATTCTGTAAAAACAGCCAGAATATCACTGACTCAAAATGCTTTCAAGGAGCCCCTGGTCCCAGGCCCCCTTTAGAACCACAGACGTGCACTGGCAGTTCAGAGGCCTTGCAGAAAGGCAAGCTTGCTGCAAGGCAGATGAGGAATGCATTGCCAGTTTGTACCTTAGCACTTAAAAAAAAATTTGTGTGGATGCTTGTATTATTTCTTAATGCACTTCATTGTACTTTCCTTTTACTTCCCCAAAGCCTGTCCGCGTATTCGCCAACTGCAGCCTGTACAGTCACAAGGCTTGAAACCATGGTGAATTGATCACGGTGACTGAAGATTGTCACTACGGCTTACCTAAAAGGGATAATAAATCCCTAAATAATGCTTAAAAGTCTATACCAACCTATTGTTACTAACCGTGTAATATTTATTTTAAATTCAGAACTGATATTCCAGCGCTCTGAATAATGTGTGTTAAAGTATGCAGAAAATCTTTTTTAAATCTTAAACGGCGTTATATGCCACTAAGCATCACGATTTGCGACCTAAAAGGGTAAAAAAATAATTAGAAATGAAATAAAAAAAACAATAAAATTACAGTACACAGAGCGGAGTCGAACAGCCGACCTTCCATACTCAACACGTGCCTCTAATCCACTGCGCCATAGCGGCGATGTCAAGCCGTCGTTCTGAATGAATATTTATAACCAGCCCTAATGGTGGCTGCTACCTCCCGGTGGGCGGCGCTGTCATCGCTGGCTGTACCGGCTGCATTTGGCGAACACGCAGCCTGTCCCTAGGCTGGCAGTGTGAATTGGAAAAATAGCAGTCGTGCCACTTACAGCAAACCTGACGGTCACGCAGATTGCATTCGTTGCATCCGATGTTTGTAGTAAATGGATTTCGCACTTTACAGCCAGAAATACAAATTCTAGTGAAACTGGCATTTATTTCTTACAAAAGTTCATTATACATGTCAGCTTCTTCAAAGGAGACTATATCATGGCGCTTCCCAGGCTTTCAAGAGCGGTAATACTTTGTGTTCCTCTCTAAGGCCCTAAGTGTCAACAGTTGGGTTGCTTTAAGAACAGGCTATATATAACTAATCGGGGTTGAAGCGGCAGCTAATGGTATGTTGGCCTCCTCGTCATTGTTATCAGATTCTTGGCAGTCGGGCAGCGCTTGTACTTCGTGCGTACAATGGCTTCGTCAGTGTATGACTGTGCAATGCTCACGTCATAATCCGTACCAATAAAGTTATCTCGGGCGACATCAGGTTCGGCTGTCTGTGCATCACCAATGCGTTGCTACATATCCGCATGCATCTAATAACACGGATGTTCGGCAGTGTTCTCAGTCGTTTATTTGCACATAAAGCATGCTTTATGGAAGCAATTCCTGATGCACTCCACAGTCAGTCCCATCCATGTGGCCTTAATCATTCTGACAGCTGCACAGATATCCAATCCAGAACAATGCCATCGTTTGTGTAAATTGCTATCAACATGAGCTGGATGATGCACCGATGATAGGACATCTTGAGCGCGTGAATGACGCCCATGTCTGGTGGCTGGACCTTGCACTCTGCATTATGTGAAAAGAAGGAACATTGTGACCACAGCGAGAGAAGGCAGCATGTTGTCATCAGCAGCAGCAGCAGCCTGTGCCAGTCGTGGCTACATTATCCCCGAAAACTTCCTAATTTCATACTTCTGCCGCTCCCTGCTACATTTGCCTTCTCTTGGAATCCAATCTGTTGCTCCCATCAGTTATCTTGCCTTCGCATTACATGCCCTGCCCATTTCTTCCTCTTGATTTCGACTAAGATGTCATTAACCCGTGTTTGTTCCCTCACCCACTCCGCCCGCTTCCGATCTCTTAACATTACACCTATCATTTTTCTTACCATAGCTCGCTGCGTTGTCCTTAACTTAAGCTGAACCCTCTTTGTTAGCCTCCACGTTTCTGCCCCATAGGTGAGTACCAGTAGGATACAGCTGTTGTATACTTTTCTCTTGAGGGATATTGGTAAACAACCATTCATGATCTGAGAGAACCTGCCATATGCGCTCCACCCCATTCTTATTCTTCTAGTTATTTCCCTCTCATGATCCGGAACACCTGTCACTACCTGTCCTAAATAGACATATTCTCTTACTACTTCCAGCACCTCGCTACCAATGGCGAACTGCTGTTCTCTTGCTAGGCTGTTGAACATTACTTTGGTTTTCTGCATGTTAATTTTTAGCCCCGCCGTTCTGCTCTGCCTGTCTACATGCTTTGCAGTTCATGTCCTGAGTGACTTAGCAAGGCAATGTCATCAGCAAATGGCAGGTTACTTAGGTATTCTTTATTAACTCTTATCCCCAACTGTTCCCATTTCAGGTCTCGGAATACCTCCTGTAAGCAGGCAGTGAAGAGCATTGGCGAGATCGTGTCTCCCTGCCGGACACCTTTCCTTATCAGTGTTCTGTTGTCATATCACATGTGTCTGACAGTTGGAACAAAACATGCAGCCATCAAATAAAATGCAACTTCAAATTTGCATGTTTGAAGAGTGCTGTGTGATAGGTTTTCCTGAGAGCAGCATGGATTTGTGTTAGCTTTAAGACCTGTCGTCGCAGAGGAAAGGAGAATGAAAAGGAAGGTGCATTGCAAAGTGTAGTGGACTCCCTTTTAGATGAATTTGATGGAGCATGCAGTTCTTATGAGGTAACATGGAGCTCAGCTTACCTGATATGTTTTAGACAGTGTCTGTTGGCAAGTAATGGTATTGCCAACATGACTTCAACCGTCATGTCCCTAGGTGAAGTTGGATTACTTCAGAGGTGGAGTGAAGCTGCGAAACCCCACTTCGACACTGAAAGCCCTGAAGTCACTCTGGAATAGAACAAGTCCATGAGGGTTGTCGACTAGCTATAAGTTTTATTGTCTTTGTACCCACGCATTGGGCCAACTTGTAATTTAATATCATTTGCTCTTTACAACACTGAGTTCGAAATTTCTGAATTGCTGGAAAAAGTGCATTAGATTTGCTCATCTTTCAAACTGATATTGCTAAAAGAGTGTTCGCCTGCACGAAAGCACCTCCACAGAAGCACAGCTGGCCGAGCATAAGAAAAATACAGATGTTCCCAAAAGAAGCCTCACAATACTGAGCCACTGCAAACAACCAGACCCACAACTGTTCAGATGTGAAGGCTGCGTGTCAAAGCTGTACAGGAATCTTTTCCTCCTCGGAAAAATATCAGCTTTATCTCTCTCACAAGTAGCACACTTAAGAATTATCATGTGAGGCACATTCTGCTGTAGACATTTGTGGATTTCTGACATTGGTTGCCTTGGTTTTGTGTATGCAGCAGCTTTGAGGCACGATGTCTACATATGTGGACACAACTAAAATGTTAGGGAATGTGAAAATTTTAGTGTAATTTTTAACATTCGGCTTCCAGTAGGCCTTCTGATTATGATTTATGTAATAAACAAGTTTTCCTCTCTGCAGATTTAATTCGTGCCTGAAGCAGACATAGGCATTATTAGGGAACTGGTAATGAAGCATGTGCGGCCCTCAGTAGGAAATGTAAAGCACACTGGAAGCTAAACATTTTTGGAAATCCCGCCAAACCATTTAGTGCCAATCACTTGGCTGTTATCGCTTTTTACTTGTTAGGTTTTTCTGTGACACCTGCTACTTTGTCACTAGGAAGATGTTTGCTGAAGACTGTGCATGTACAACCTTAGTTCTTTTGAAAGATTTGCTGTGCTCTTAAAGAGAAGACTTTGCCGAATTAGTAATTACTAGTTTCATTTGAAGCCATCCAGAGTTTGTCATTGTTCTTCAGGCATTGTCATTGTTGCAGGCTAGAAGAATGTGTATACTTCATTCAGATGTGCTCTTTTGGCGCGACAAGGGTTGCTGTTAACAAGGTGTGCACAACTTGAGTTGTTCGTCTTAAAATCATTTTTTTTTCTTAGTGCGTCTACAATGGGCCATATAGATCTCCCCCAGTTGTTGAGTTTATCAGAGAATTCCTCTTGGTAGAGTTTGTATTAAAAAGTACTAGCTAAGCTTACTTTGGAGAAAAAAATTGCATATGCTTGACGGTTTGCAGGGCCAGCGGCAGACGTTACTTTTCTCGGCTACTATGCCCAAGAAGATCCAAAACTTTGCACGCAGTGCCTTGGTGAAGCCCATCACAGTGAATGTGGGCAGGGCAGGAGCCGCCAGCTTGGACGTGGTCCAGGAGGTTGAATACGTCAAGCAGGAAGCAAAGATTGTGCACCTGCTGGAGACGCTCCAGAAGACCGCGCCACCGGTGAGCAAGTTGGTACAAGCAGAGACAAAACTTTTTAGACCATATGAGCAGCATTGAGATTGCAGGAGTGCTTCTTTTGAAAGCACACTTCTCTACTGAAATTATTATTTACATCGAACATTCAGAATACCCCCTTGAAAGCAGAAGTGTAGCAGTACTGTTTATCCAACTTGCGTTCACATTTGATCTATTGAAGGGCATGCCGCCACAGCCCTGCAAGGGGCCAAACACTGCTGTTTGATCAGCCTTGGCCACCTGCTGGCAGTGGTGAGGTGAACATGAGGTGTGCTGGAAGGTGACCTTCCATCTCTTGTACTCATTTTCCATGTCAGCTGCCGTGCAATGAAGCCAGCCTAATTAAAGCTGAGTGGTGGCTCTCATCTGCGCTGGCTGTGCTGTTGAAGGCATTGCAGACACCAGCTGTACTTTGAGATTTTTCTATTTATAGTGTGCTCAGGTAACAGGACCAGACATATTATGATAGGCAGAGGCTACTTCCAAAGCACTGTTTGTTGTGGTTTCGATGTTTACAGTCTTATGGCTTTATGGGGTTCTGGGGTTCTTTAACGTGCACTGACATCGCACAGTACACGGGCGTCTCGCATTTCGCCTGCATTGAAATGCGACCCGCGCTGCCGGCATCGAACCCACGTCTTTCGGCTCAGCAGCCGAGCACTGAGCCACCGTGGCGGCTGCGGTTTCGATGCGAGGCAGGTTAGACCTAGCAATGCCCATTAGTCTGGGCTGCTAGCACACCTGCAGTGGCATGTTGCTGCAAGAAGTGCGTCATTAGCTTTGGTGCAATAATAATAATGTTTATTCAGCATAGCTACAAATAAGTTGTGTAGACGCACCAAAGCCACAAGCAGGCTTGTAGATCTCGTAGTCTTGCTTCTTGGTTACAGGCAAGCTTGTCCCCGTTTTTTATGTGTAGAATTATTTTGCAAACACCGTCGAGTTCGGTATATGCGGGTTTGATTGTAATAACATCGGAGCATCAACCATGCATGGGAGTGTCAACCATGTTTCACCATACAGGACCGCAGTGGCAAAATGGACAAGATTATGTGCATGTGCAAGCATGTGAACAGCTGTGGTTGTATTTTGTCAGCACAACAGGCGAACAGACAACATAGCAACTTACAAGCGGTGTGCATGCTCGTAATATTGTCCATTTTACCATTGCAGGCTTCCATGGGACGCTAAATGACTGTCTGGTTGGTGCTGCCATGATATTATTAAAAATTGGAGAGCTGTACTTGCATGGCAGCTTTGCCCAGTGCATCAGGCTGTTCCACAGCAGTGTACTGCTAGCAAGAGAAAAATGTATTGGAATGCGGAGCCAAGCACAAAACGTTCTAAGACGAGCAGAACATGACGGGAAGCATGCCATTTTAGCTGCATGCGTAATAGCAGTGCGTAATAGCTTCCATGAACCTCAAGAGGGCAAAGCTGTTGCATATTCACTGTTGGATTAGCATCTCTGTTGGTTTGAAATAGGCACAATCTTGATGGCTGTGTACCTAGTCATTGGATGATGCTGTAGTGTGATTATGCTGGCACACACAGGGTCCAGGAACTTTTTGTTTTCACTGGAACGTAGTGCAGTAAAGGTTAATAAAATGGAAGCATTATTATTTACTGTGACTGTGTATCTTTACAGAAGCGTTCACTATGCAGCTGGTTAGCAGGTTCATCCCTCAGCGTTTGATGTGTCAGCCAGTGCATTGTCGAATAGGCTTGCTCTTGTTCTTATTCGGTGGTTCTTCACTAAGCAGTTGATATGATATTTGTACGGGAGCAGTTCTGATAAAGTGGTTATTTTGTGAATCTTGCAGGTTCTTATTTTTGCTGAAAAGAAACAAGATGTAGACGCTATTCATGAGTACCTACTGCTCAAAGGTGTGGAAGCAGTGGCCATTCATGGCGGCAAAGGCAAGTTCTACTTGATATGAGGACTTATGCCATTTGTAATGACAATTATCCTTCTGGGTGGTACAGCACGGCACTTGATAGAACGTCAGTACTGCTAACGGCCAGAAATCTCCAGGGTACACATGAGCGTCAAGCCAGTTCTCATCCTTCTCTTCCTTTAGCACTGGCCACTAGCTGAGCTTCCGTACAACAAAGGTCTTCCTATGGGAAGGAGACCATAGCTGGATCATAGTAGGCCCTGTCAGCATGGACAGTTGAGTGGCTTTGGCGACAGTGATGAGGTAGTTGACCAGGAGTGCTTGGTGAAGAACACGGTAGAGGCCCTGGTACTTGCTCATAAGTTTGGTGAACACGCCCTGGCTGAAGGACAGAACCCACCACCGGTCTAAAGAGATTGGAAGGTGAAGTGGAATATGTGTGTAATCAATACAGCTGTTCTTTTTTTTTTTAATGCGATGTTGATTGCCTCAGGGCATAAAACGGTATGTAATGATAGATGAGGATGCCTAAATAAATGAGAAAAGGTTCGCTGATCTAATGAAATCAAGCAGTGAACTGAGGTCGTTGTGTCCAAGCATTGTATGAGGCACTATTGTTCGGCGAAAGACCCGCTGCCGGCTTCAACGCGGGGCAAACCCACAGCAGGTGGTGAATGTCAGACAAGCGCAAACAACACGGACAGAGAAGAGACTTGGACAACACGAGCGCTTACTTACAACTTACTTACTTACTTACTTTCAATGTCAGCCTCAAGATTTCGGTTCTTACAAACCGGACACCCGGGGTGGGGAAATACACCTTCGAATTGCGGCCACTTTCGTGTCACGGCCGGAGTTAGGGCAACCCCGACCCGGATCCTCCGAAGCGCAACCTCCTCTGCACGGGTAAGACCACGGGGGAGGGTTACCGCACGTGTGCAGCGCCGGAGGTGTTCCTTCTTTGTTAAAAGGAGGGTGGTGTCGTCCAGAGTGGAAACACGAGGCAGAGACTGCGGAGACAAGGTTGGGGTCACAAGGCGGGTCGCAGAATCTGCACGGCTTTGCGAGCTCAGCAGGTCTCGTGGGACCCACTCAATTCAGATTGGCTGCGGGATGCGTGCCGCGAGACGATGGATGTCCTGGCAAATGCCTGGGGTGCGGCTGACGCGTCGTAGTAGGCGTATGACAGCTGTTCTTCTGACGCTGTTGCTCATGAGTCATGAAGGAATGGGCAAGCTGGTGGACATAACTAATGGTGCGGGGAACAGTGATGAATTCGGAAGCCCCAGGTCGGTATGGGAAATGGTTTCAGTGATGCATAAGGCTCACTGTTGTACCAAAGAAAGGAAGTGGTGGTGGCTTGTGTGACAGAATTGTAGGCATAGGTTTCAAGTGGCGGAACGCAGTTCCAACTGCAGTTACCATCATATTAGATAATGATTTGTGAAGGTATGCAGTGTTATTTTGAAGCTGGTTTACTTTTAAAACTCCACAGTAAGTGTATGTTGTTATTCTGGAGGTACTCCCAGGGAATGGGGTTACTAGTATGTAGTGCGGCCCATAGAAATGGACAGTTTTTCGTAATGACTTCTTCATATCACCGTGGCCTTATTAAGTTGGTCTTAACTGGCAAGTACTACATTTTACAACAGCTTATGAAAGTGTGCACAGTCTTTTAGATGCTAATATATTTTTAAAATGCCACAATAATTTGTGTGTTGTAATTTTGAACTGCAACAATGTTGAACCACCCACTCACCTGGGTGTGGAGTTTTTCAGAACATTTCGTGCTAATTTGTGCAGATAGCAATGTTGAGTCATAGAAAAAAAAAGAAATCAGCAGAGGCACTTAAGATTGCTTACGTGTGGGAATGTGAAAGCATTACTGTCCCTAGGTGCACTGGCACCCACGCGTATGACACCACAATGAACAGGTGCATCACGATAATTGGTTTTTGAGGCAAGGAAATGGGGCAGTGCCTGTCACACCTCAATCGCACCTTAAGGGAAGGGGTAAAGATGCATATGTCGTCAGTTCGAACCCCTGTCACAAGCTAGCCTCCAACTTGACTAACACATGTAAGCTATATGCAACCAGAAAAGGTTGTGTCAAAATTTTGGTACGAATGTTGTCGGGAAATCTGGTGCCAGGTTGGCCACTGGGAGACGAACTTCATGTAAAGGATTGTCTGAAGTCCTCCTATTTCTTCTTGCCATCGCTGCACCATCATTATGGGACTAGCAGTGCTCCCGCATTAAGGAACACTATGCCAGTGGCCAGGCTACACCGTAATGTAATAGGGGAAATGAAGGCGAGCTTAGCCTGGCGTTAAGTTTCATTAGAGGAGATGTGCAAGCATTTGCTGCAGACGTTAGTACTGCCAGCGTAGCCGAAATTCTTGGGACTGGAAGTAACGGCAACAGGCCTGCCAGAGTTTCGTGTGTAGTAGCAGTTATTCATTATATGTCGACCGTACTTTGTTGAGCATCACAGCGCAGAAATGCAAACGAGTAAAAGGGACAAACGTCAACACTGTCTGGCAGCTGGAGCCCGCATTTGTGTTTTTTTTTATCTTCACAGTGCGGTTGAAGTGTCCACCAGCAGAATGACCAACGGAGGGTCTAGACTGCAAAGTAGACTAAACTGGGAACTACCGTATAAACGCGTGTAAGGGCCGCACTTTTTTTTCCAGATTCGGGAGCCAATTTTCGGGGTGCGGCCCATACACGCGATTTAGAAATGATGACGATTTAGAAATGATTTAGGGGGGGGGGGGGGGGATAAAAAAATTGACGATGATGATGATGGCTTGCGGCCTCTGGCGCCATCCATGGACGATTTTTGGAAGCTCTTGTGCGCGTGCTTGGCCTCCGCGATCAAGCGCTCCGCGATCGAGCGCACCGTTGTTCGCAGCCGGAGCCGATCGCGGAGGCCACGACGCGTGCATTTAGAAGGCTATTCCCGCCTGGGTCATGGAAAGTTCGGGTGCGGCCCTTACACGGATTTATTTTTTTTTAAACATTTCCTTCGGAAAACGGGGTGCGGCCCATACACGGGTGCGGCCCTTACACGCGTTTATACGGTAGGCTGTCTAATTTGCTTTGTGCAAGCGGGCCTCATTTTAGGCTGATTTCTTTCTGTACTTTCATCCTTGCTAGTTCATTCATCTGCTTTTTTTGTAGGAGTATGCAAATATTCGAAATTTTGGATAGTTTGGTTATAGTACTATTTGATTTGAAAATTTGCACCACACTTTCACTACCCAAACCTCACAATCATTGAGAAGTTGCGCGTTCATCTGAACACCGCGGCATTTCGAAACGCCAGAATTGGGCGTGGTCGCGTAAATCGACTGCCAGCGTGCAGCAAAAGTGGCACCTGCATGAAACCAGTGTGCGGACGGCCATCCAGAGCTGGCGAACGGGCGCCAGTGATCCTCTCATTTTCAGTAAGAGACTTACGGGAGCGGTGCTGCTGTGGTTATTTCGCAGCAACCATTTGCAGTTTTCCTACATTGGAGTCTGTGTCTTGGGAAACAGAAGACACAAGGCAACCCGCATGTCGGAGGAAATGAAACTTAGCGTTTTCACGCCCATCATATGAGGCTTTTCAAGTTCAATCTTTTTGGATTTATTTCTGTGCATGTAAAGCCTGTATGAGGTGTTGAACGAAAGATGGTGCTCGGGCCGGACAAAAGGTACTGTACGTAAAGTAGAGCGGTATGCAGTGCGAAGCGGCAGTACCAGAGTACACAACACTGTTAGTGTAAAAAAATTACTATTACTGCTGCATAATTCCTACTCCCTCTTCCTTATTTAATGCCTGGTAGGCCTTACAGGCGCAATAAATTATTCGGATGACAGGTGACCAAAATTTTATTTACACACCCTCACTTTTTTTCCTTCATTGCTGTTTTGTGCTCATGGTTGACATTTTTGAGTCTGGTTATCGTGTGCTATGTGTTCATTGTATCAGAATGCTGGGAAATTTTCTGAAGCAAGTTTGAAACACAAACTGGGGTTCAAAAAAAAGATGTAGCAATACAAGTTTGTTTCTTGAGGGCAGATCTGAGAATGATTGTAAGAGACGAGTGTTCATCAGTGGATGAACATTCTGCTGCAAACCATTGCTTCAAAGGTGTAATGTAGGCTCTCATGATTGATGCAGCACTGAGTTTGTGGTGGCAGCTTCTGATTTCTCGTTGCCTTCTTCGTCAGTCTTTTTTTTTTTTTCAATTTTGCAAGCCCTTCTATGCGCCAATCAAGGCACAGCTCCACATTGTCATTGTTGCCATCCCTGTAAACAGTGTCATTTCAAGAGATGACGAGCAGTTCGTGATTTTTTTTGGCTGCAGTGTTGCACTGCTGTGCGTATGGAGTTAGTGTTCAAAGAGGGAAAGAAAAATAACGTCTATGCAGATATGTAGAGCCTATGCGTGAGGTGTTTGAAAAATCAGATATGCCACTCAAATGAAAAATTCATATCTGTGATGCGCATTATTTGATTCTGCTCACCGTGATTTGCTGTTGCGTTTATTGTTTCCTGAATTGGGCAGCTGTCTTCTCTTTTGGTAGACCAAGAAGAACGATCACGTGCAGTGGATGCATTTCGGCGGGCCGAGAAGGATGTCCTGGTAGCAACTGATGTCGCTTCAAAGGGTCTCGACTTTGAGAACATACAACATGTCATCAACTACGACATGCCAGAAGACATCGAAAACTACGGTAGGTATGTCTTGCACGCTGCCTGTAATGCATGCATCAGATACAGTTAGCCACTCACAGACACAGTTAGACACAGTTAGCCACAGAGGCAGTCTTTGGTGGGGGAGTGAGTGAGCTTTGGTGTGCGCTGCGTCTGCTTTCAGTGCATCGTATTGGCCGTACTGGTCGTTCAGGACGAGTGGGAATTGCAACAACCTTCATCAACAAGTCTTGCGGTAGGTCTTGCATTCTTACTTTTAGCATGGCATGCTCTGCAGTTCAGTATAACCATGAAGCAAATAAGACTAAATGTTTGTCTTGCAGCCCTCTTAAGGAAAATGTAGCCTTCTCTGTAGTTAACCAACCAAGTATGATTCCAACTCTGGTACTCCTGGTTAGTTTACAGGCTGCGAACTATAGCTGCATTTGCAGACTACATACAGACAGGTATGACTTAAAGATGGAGCACACACCCGCCGCGGTGGATCAGTGGTTACGGCGCTCGGCTGCTTGTCCGAAAGACGCGGGTTTGATCCCGGCCGCGGCGGCCGAATTTCGATGGAGGCAAAATTCTAGAGGCCCGTGTACTGTGCGATGTCAGTGCACGTTAAAGAACCCCAGGTGGTCGAAATTTCCGGAGCCCTCCACTACGGTGTCCCTCATAGCCTGAGTTGCTTTGGGATGTTAAACCCCCTTAAACCACAAACCAAACCCAAGATGGCACAAGAGGCCGTACTAATGCTGAAAGGGCTGTAAATGTTGACACCAACTGGTGGCACGACTTATTGGTAAATGCTGGCATTCGAGCTGGCATTCTTTGTCAGCAGTGTACCCGAGATGCGAGCGTATGGAGAAGGAATGGCAACTGTGGCTCCATTTTGCTGTTTCCGTAACCATAAGTGGATCTTACTGTGGGCTATGAGGCATGCTGTAGTGAAGAAGAAGAAGTTTATTCACATCACATTACATGATGCAGGAAGCCTGCTGCAGAAAAAGCTGCCAGAAGCCAGCTTGACAGGGCCCCCCTTTCATTGGCAGTTGGCGGAATGTCGTAGAGAAAAGTTTATACACAGCATATTTTATCACAACATGTAAAGAAAAAAAAAAGTGAAAAAAACAACATATTACAAGAAAAACGCTAAAACATATATACTGTTACCACATTTCAGTGTAACACGTACTCACATTTTTAATACATTCATGGGGAAATATTATAGACACAAAATCTCGTTTTACTTCGTTTTGAAAAGATCGCGCAGTGCTTTGAAAGTTATATTGTCGAGTTGGATATTTTTAGCTTGCAGACTGTTTAGTAATCGGGGTAACTTGTTTTGCAGCATTTGTAGACCGCATGTAGTTCTACTTGTGTTAACCTTCCATGGTTCAAAATGACGCGTCTTGTATGAAACTACATTATTCTCTAGCTGAGCTATGTTCTGAATAGTACAATTGTTACATTTAGTTTCTTGTTTGAACAACTTGCAAAGCCGGTAGTCATAGGATTTTGTTACTGGAATTACATTGTATTTTTTAAATAATTCATGTGTGTGGTAGTGCATTGGTACGTTTTCGACAGCTCTTAAAAACTTTTTGGAGAATGAGCACTCTGTCTATATTAGATTTAGTAGTCGATGCCCATACCAAGTGACAATAATTGAGTCTAGGGGAGAAAAGACCATTATAAATCAGCATCAGAATGTGGCGAGGGAATGCATGGCGATTTCGTGAAACAATGCCTACTATTTGTGATAGTTTTTTTGTAATATAATCTATGTGGGCATCCCATGACATTGTGTTTTGAAAAATGACACCCAGAGTTTTAAAACTAGACACAATCTCTACAGGAGTTGACCGTAGTGTAATTGTGTTTTGTGTGTCTATGTTTTTGTTCCTAGTATGATACAAAACTGCTTTAGTTTTATCAGCATTAATCTTCAAGCTATTTTTTTGGGTCCATTCATCAAGCTTAGCAAGCGCTACATTTGCTGCAGCTATTAGGTGATCACTTGATTCTCCTGTGAAAAACACGCTTGTATCATCCGCATAATTCACAAAAGTAGCGGATGGAGCGATACCGTAAACATCGTTCACGTACAAATTGAACAAAAAGGGGCCCAGGATGCTGCCTTGCGGCACACCCTGGGAAACATGAAGTGCATCTGATAAAGAATCACCAATGGCTACAATTTGGGTACGATGTTTAAGGTAGGATTCCATAAGAACACCGGCCTTTCCGCGAATGCCATAATGTTCTAACTTCCTAATAAGTATTGCGTGGCTGATAGTGTCGAATGCTTTCGAGAAGTCAACGTAAAGGCCCAAGACTAGCTTACCTTTCTCCAAACCACTTAAAATGTGTTCTTTCTGCGTCAAGAGGGCAAGTTCAGTGCTAAATCCTTTGCGGAAACCGAACTGGCTACTAGCTAGCAATTTGTGCTTTTCTTGAAATGCTGTCAATCGGTTTAAAATAGCTTTTTCAAAGACTTTGGAAAAGACCGGGAGAATCGATATGGGCCGATAATTTCCCATATCATTTTTAGGGATCCAAATGAAATTTGACCACCTAGAATTCTTAAATATGCACCAAACTCTCAGTATATTATTGGGTCATCTCCCTGCTTTGCTTTTTTTGTTAGCTTGCATTGGCATAACTTCAGCAGTCCAGTCTCCCATGATAATCTTTTGGTCTTGTACACATCCGTGCAGATGAGTCAGTGCTCTTGGACATGAAGCATTTGCTCCTAGAAGCCAAGCAGAAAGTGCCACCATTTCTTCTGGCTCTGCAGTCGGAGAGTGAAAAGTACTTGGAGCTTGGAGGCAAGTGCCACTGCTTGGTGATGCTATCTCGGGGACCAGTGCTGGGGCATGTTGTGTGCTGTGCTGTTGGCTGTTTTTAGCACTTGATATGATGAACTGAGGACAAAGCATGCAGTGGATAGCAGCAACAGATTGGGGTGTGTTTGGAAAGAGCTACTGTGCATAGAATTACTACTGTTGCAACAGCTTCTGTACATAATAGAAAAATAGGAACTAGTCTGCTAGGAAGGATGTCATCAGGCAATTTTAGTACTGTTAGCATTTACATGTGATTGATATGTAGTGAAAGAACCTCTTGATACTGAAACAGTGTAGTTATGGAACTACAAATTGGTGGCAGTTGAAACTACAAAATAGGACAGGGTAAATGTCATTTTACTGTAGAGATTGTTAGTTATGTGTGACATTTGTTGTGATGCCAGTCTCCTAAAACTTTATAATTCTCAGTATTATTGGGTACAGCAGCTAATTTAAGTACTCAAGCTTTAATTCGGTGCATTATGAGCTTTAGTGACTTGTCCACTGTTGCAGAGGAACGTGGTTGTTCTTACTGCGGTGGTCTGGGTCATCGCATCACTGATTGCCCCAAGCTGGAAGCCATGCAGAGCAAGCAAGCATCCAACATTGGCCGCAGAGATTACCTGGCCAATAACAGTGCTGATTGGTGAAGCAACCCTCGGCCATGCTTCACCCACATCTGTCAACAGCCATGGGGGCATGCTCAACTTCATTGTCATTAATGCTGCAAAGCAGGAAAAATGTTAATTTCTTCGCTGGCTAGAAGTGCAGCCAGGCATTGAGGGGTGGATTGTGTTGGTCGTGCAGTGGCTGCATGCTCCAACAGTTGGACTTTGTCACAGCTCTCGGGGCACCTGTGCGTAACCGCTTTCATTGTAAACTGTTGTACATGCTGTGAAACACAAAAGAATAAAACATAGCGCCAAGTGTTGTTTTGACATTAGTTGTGGTTTCCACATCAGTGAAGGCACTTTTGCTACATATGTGTGAATTGTGTTAACTTCACTGATATTATGCTGTTGCCGGGCTAGTTGGTGATCGTCTGCAAAAATCATGTTATATTGCGCTAAAACTACGACACATAAGAGAAGAACACAAGCACAGAACGAGCGCAGCTATCAACTGATTTATTCAGGGGTCGAGCCCCTAAATATAGAAAAAACCCACGCATGTGCACAAGGTACATTCACGACAAGCCCTGAAACACATGTACACTCATCATACCCTAAAAGACAAGAGCTCAAAAATGTCAACTCCGTATTGTACAAGCCTACTGACGCATCACTTACACAACTGCTATCGCTCTTTAATCAGAAATGCCTCCAAAATTTCTTATGCAATGACACTACTGCCCCTGCCAAGAATCTTTGTCTCATGAAGACATGGTAGCCATTTGCATCTCTGCAATGTTCAGACAAATTTGTCCTTCCATCCTTATCTCCTAATGAACGCTCATGCTCACCTGCGCGATCATTTACGCAGCGCCCTGTCTGGCCAATATAGGCCTTTCCACATGTCAGAGGCCGGGTGTTGAACTGGAATTTTTTCGGGTTTGGTTCGGGTTCGGGTTCACGCCTTTCGGGTTCAGTTCCGGGTTCAGCTCCAGAGGGACATTCCGTTCCGGTTCGGACTGTATCGAACCGGTTCAAACGGGTTCAGGACAAAAAAAAAATAGAATGTAGATGGGTTTCAATCAACCTTGCTATGCTGTTTACTTTTTTTCTGGCACATCGATGTACAAAATAAAAAAATGAAAAAATTTGTTTACGAGAACGGAAAACTGGGCTTGTTGGTAAGGGTTCATGCTTAAGCAGCGCAGTAAACAGGACACAACGAAGACGGGACACAACACGAGCGCTAACAACTGGTTATTACATTCTGGTAAAACTATATGAAGGCGCAGGACACAGTAAACAAACCAAAAAACAGAAGAAAGATTAAACTATACTGCGCATGCACATCATAGTCAAATTGTGACTTCTTTTCCAACGAAATTCGAAGACTCTCTTTTATAGTAGACGGCACTCCCCTGTCTCCTGGAAGTTGTCAAGGAAGCCTAACTCTTTATTTACCAAACTGATAGATAGTGAAGCAACGCACTCGTCTGCTTCCGTCTAGATCTTAAAGGACTCCACCAGCTCCCTACAAATTCGATCAGGGTGATTAAACAGGGCACTTGTCTTACCTAAGTGGGGGAAAATGAGCATTTGTTCGAACATCGCAGATGGGTGAAAAAAGGAGCAGGGTCGTACAACTTGGCTTTGCATTGCAGAGCGTACAACGATTGCTTCCCCCCTTAGATAAGACGGGTATCCTGTTTAATCACCGTGATCGAATTTGTAGCGAGCCGGTGGAGGCCTATATGATCAGGAAGGAAGCAGATGAGTGTGTTGCTTCACTATCTATCAGTATGGTAGATAAGGAGTTAGGCTTTCTTGGCAACTGTGTGAGGTCCATGCAGGGGATAGGGGAGTGCCGTCTACTACGGAAGATAGTCTTCGAATTTTGTTGAAAACGATGTCATAACTTGACAATGATGCACACGCGCAGTATGGCTTGTAGGTTTTAATCTTTGTTTTTGTGTTTTTTGAGTTGTTCACTGTGTCCTGCGCCTCTATATTCTTTTCCTAGAATAAAATAACCGTTTGTTAGCGCTCTTATCGTCTCCCGTCTTCCTTTTGTCCTGCTTACTGAGCTGCTTAAGCATGAAAAATTTGTTTAATGCGAGATGTTCTCAATTTATCCATTTTATTTATTGTCCGCAGTAAAAATACGAATTTACGGCAAGAGCCGCAAACTGAAATCAACTCAAAATTAATGTGAATCGGCTATGTATACGCTATAATTGACCTTATGAGGTAAAAGGCGAAAAGCCGATGGATTTTGCGTCATCTACGAGACCCTCCAGCTTGCGAAGTTTCGGAGACCCCGTCGCGCGAGTAATATGTCTCCCCCGAAGCTTGAGTCAGTCAGGAATTTCTCGTACGCATTGCGCTGACGCAAGCGCCGAAATGACCGCCGCACGCGCCCTCTACGTTTCCGCGCACTACTGAAAAGCGAAGCTGTCGAGTATTGGCACCTACATACAGACAGACACCTTCCCCCCCGCCCCCTTCCTTTACTACATGGTAAGGAAATGTGCGTGAATCCCTCCACCGTTCATCTGCCACATAACGAGAGCCTGGAAGCACTTCTAACATCCAGAATTTGCCAAACGTATTTTATTGAAATCGCGTCTTCAACATCACCTTTGTGACTCATGTTATATATCCCGAGTCCCTATAGCTCAGTATCTTCAAAAACACAGCTAATTGTGGCTTTTCGCTAGTACAGTGAGAAATTACGACATTGTCTTATTATGATGACGTCAACCTCTTTTCTTCAGATAAAAAGAGTATGATAAAAAAACACGCTTTGATGGGCTGAGGACGTTTCGTCTTCGCATGGACACAAATTGGCAACATATTCGTTGCGACGTTGCGCTGCAACATTCTTGCAAGTGCAGCAGTGTGCAAGGAAGAAGATATACTTGCACTACATAGAACTTTTGTGACTTTTCCTGGGGCGCTATCAAAGGCAGCCTCTGCCTCAACATAATTTTTTGCGCCCTTCATAGAGGGTGGCTAATCTGGCGTGCACCATTTGTCCACCAACTTGTGTCAGGCATTTATTTTCAAAACTACAAAAAGCTCCTTCCTTGCAGCTGGGCTTAATGGGCGTCGAAGTGCTCGCTTGTCTTTATGCTCGCTAGAAAACTTTGTGCTGATGCATTCGGTTTTCTCACTTTTCGCTTTTCCTTAGGATACCTGTACGGCCTCTTCACAAGGCAGATGACGAATGTTGCGATCGGTCATTAATTCCTCTACACATACATCTACAGCCTTGCCTAGACTTTCTTGATACCAGTGTATTAAAGCGACCGAATTCAGCGGATGTACAGTCGAGCCCACTTTAACGGCCACAGATATAAGGAACGCTCGCTTATTACGAGCGGGTGCGGTGCTACCGTCAAAATATGCATAAGTGCAATGGAAATTCGTCGCAGATATAACGAATAGCTCTGGCCACACCACTCGGCTATAGCGAACGAGGAGGTGCAGTAAACTACCTTCGAAGTTGAAGAGGTCGTGCTTCCACTAAGCACGCAGATGAAAGAGCGCCTCTCAACCTTCACGACATCACCCCGGAAAGAACATGTCGTCCCAGAAATGCAATTAAAAGACGGCACTGCCGTGCGCAGCGCTAACCAGAAACTCTGGCATCCGGTAACACTGTAAACGGTAAAGTAAACAAAGTAACGATCTTGGTGGGAACAGCCGAAATAACAAAACGCAGACACAGAAAAGAACACATAGAACGTAGACGAAGCTGACTGTCAACTAAAAATTTTATTGGAAAACCCGCGCTTTTTGTTTCCTTGTCAAAAAGATCTTGCTTTTATCTCCCGTGGGGTTCGTTCAAGAAAGAAATTTCTTTTCTTGATAGAGAGATTGATGGTGTACTAATGCACCGCTGTCCTGTTTCCCGTATCGCCAATGCCTCAAGGATCTCACGTGTCACTTGATCTGCATATCTCTTCATGACTTGAACTTCATGCAACTTGGGCTCACACTTGCGCACTTTTTTGCCTTTTTTGTTTTCTTTACAATCTCTGCAATGCAGGGCTAGTTCTTGGGTTCCCACCAAGAAGTATGAACCAACTAGCTCAGTTTTCTACTCTTTTAAAGTAACGATATGCTATTACTCTCTATTGAAACATTAATTAACCGCCGGCCAAGCCCGCGTCGATAGCCTATGAGGGCAGTCATTGCCTGCGTGTTTGCCGGCTGGGCAAAGCATCCCAAATGGAAGAAGCGCGGTGCGCGCGAGACAGGGGCATCTTCGAAGGCGAAGCTACTTGGATGAGCTAACAGCAGCGATTTGAGAATTTTGAAATCATTGCTGGCTATGCTGGTCACGTGGTATAGATAGCCTGCCCAGTCGGCTCCATCTTTTGCGCCGCTACCACATGCAGGTATCGCCATATAGCGGTCGGTGCAACTGACGCACTGTGGGCCGCAAGCGCTGCACTACTTTCGTCGCTGCATCAGCCCAGCAACGACAGAAGAAGCTCAAAAATGCACGGAACCAGACGCATGTAGTTTTCTGGCAACGCTTCATTAATCCATAGCTGGCCAGATGTTTCCTCGGATAACTACGTTACTGCGGACCACAAAATCGCAGAAGCGCGTGCTCTGACGAAGACTTTCGACACCAAGTACTAGCTCTCCGCTACTGCCAGGAATCATATATGTGGCCGACATGCCACCAGCTGCTGTGTGCACTTCAGCCACACATAGTTATACCCGTCCCTAAATTTGGTAGTTGGCAGCAAGGGTCTCGACGAGAATTAAATGACCGCTCTCGATAGCCTGGAAAGAGCCGCGGCAGGCTCTGCTTTGCACTAGTCGGCGCGCATAACGCAGTTTTATAAGAAATAGATGCCACTTTTAGCGGCCTTAGTATTTTTGGCTGCTATACGAAGATTGGTTTTTTGATTTATTGGGGTTTAACGTCCCAAAGCGACTCAGGCTATGAGGGATGCCGTAAGTGAAGGGCTCCGGAAATTTCGACCACCTGGGGTTCTTTAACGTGCACTGACATAGCACAGTATACGGGCCTCTAAAATTTCGCCTTCATCGAAATTCGGCCGCCGCGGTCGGCATCGTGTTATGCGAAGAATCCACTTGCTACGGACATCAGATGTAACGAGCGGAACCCGCGTGACCGTCAGGTTCGTTATAAGTGGGCTCGACTGCAGTTCCAATCGGCCACAAAAACCTTTCTCACGCTTCAGACATGGACCTTACGCATTAAGACGTATCTTTGCGCCAAGGGGACGTTTGTGTGCTGTGGTCAGTGATTTTCTACCTGTGCCAGCAACGAGAAACCGTTGAGTGATAAAATGATATTTTTGTGGTGATGTTGCGTTCTTTTGGGACATACTTAAGCAGTCTCTTAAAAAAAAAAACCATTGACATCATGCATTTCATTATAACATTTATGTCTGCAATGGAAAACTCCGGAATTCCGTGCGAACTCTTCGTGTTCATAGGACCGTTTAGCGGCAGTGTGTGAAACCCTTGCAATATAGGACCATTTAGCGCGTTGAAAACACGCATGATAGATGGACACACAGAACCACCGCGTTCAACGAGGTCACTGTTCAGACAACAGTGCACATTAACACAGGAAGAATGTGCTCCGCAAGTTCAACCTCCTGAATGGTTCCCCTTTCTTCACGTCTGCACCTTCTGGGATTTTCATGTGTGGACGGAGAAAGAGAGTTATGGTGGCATGAGGCCTTATGCCGAGATCGCTGAATTCGACGCGGTCTAGTAAAGCACGAGGATCAGAGAGGTTCCAAGTATTCCATGCAACAACCACAAAAAGAAGTCTCGAAGATGGCCAAGTAGCCTAAGGCACCTCTAAACAGAGCTTTTCTGGTGTGCCGCCACTGCTACGAATCCCATTCGGAGTTAGAGGATGCATACTCTTTTAGTTATTCTTTTTACTGCGTTAGCAGTATAGCCTCCTTTCCCTAAAATAGCCGCGCTGTGTGTGTGTGTGTGAGGGGGGGGGGAGTGTGTGCGTGCAGCCTCCACTCTTGATGCGCACTCCGGTGGGCGCACATCCTGGCACTCCGAGGTAAAAATGCACCTTCAATAACTTTCATCCCTCTCTCCAGCCCACATCACCCACCTGTACCCGATATAGCCGACGCGGATTGTTCTGAAGGCTCAACATATGCCGTCGCCCAAGCGTTCTACGAAACAATCATAAGCCTGTCGTGTCAGACACCAAGAACCGGCAGTATGGCAGCGAGAAGTAGATATAAGTCACCAGACAGAGAATTCAAGACCGAGCAGTCAGAGAACAGCGGATGAAGCCGCTCGCTGGCGACTGACAGCAATTTTTTTTATAAGCAGAACAAGTTCAGTGAATCGGCATAACGAAATCATTTGATCGCAGTTATATTTCATCGCAGTAGCATCTTTCTGGGCGTATAATCCCTATCGCATGCAAGCGAGCGCATTTATTTCCGCACTGCCCCTTTGTGTAATCGATATTGAATTTTTTTCTTATAATTAAATCTCCACCGTTGCCAAGAGCCCACCTTTCGTTGCTTATTTCCGTTGCGTGCAAACAAGAATATGCGGATTCTAAAAAAAAAAAAAAGAAGCTGCACCAATTTATACATCCTTCTTTTGGTAATACTAGCAGTAATATCTCGGGTTTAACGCATCGAGTAGACATTGTGGCTATATGATAGATGGTGTAGTGCGGGGGTCCAGATTAACGGATACCAGCTGGGGTTTTTCAACATGCGACAGAACCCGCGCGTTTTGTCATTTTTCCACCATCCAAATGCAGCCCTCTAGGCCAGGATTGAACCTGCAACCATGGAAACAGCAGCCGAGCTCAATACCCATTGAGCCATTTTTTTTTTATTGCACCACTGACCCATCACAAGGGGTTTAATTTAGAATCTGCTATCTGAGACAACAAACATCTACAAAAGTAAATGTTGCACTACCCACTGCGGTGACTCAGTGGTTAGAGCGCTCGGTTACTTATTCAGTGTACCCGGTTTCGACCCCGGCCCCGGAGGCCACATTTCGACTGAGGCGAAACGCAAAGGGCACCCTGTGCTGTGCGATGTCGGTGCTCGTTAAGGATCCCCAGGTGGTCGAAATTATTCCGGAGTCCTCCACTACGGAACCTGTTTCTCTCTTTCTTCTTTCACTCCCACCTTCCTCCCTCTTCTTGTGGCACGGTTGAGGTGTCCATCGAGAAGTGAGACAGTTACCACTACATTTCCTTTCCTCAAAAACCACCATCACACAACGTTGTTTGGTCCTTGTGCTAATATTTCATATATTTGTGGTAAATGACGCAAAGGGAAAGTATTTTCAATCGGTGCTTAAGGACTATAGACACTCAGTTTTATTACGCGCTTTCTTCTTTCAAATAGCGCTCTAGATATTAGAATACATGGATCACCGTGTGGTATTCGCCTACTGCCACTGAATAATTAAGAAAAGAATTTATTCTCCCATGCTGTCTCGGTTTCATCAACTGAATGATGGCTGTGACATGTAATTTAACATTAGGTCACGTGAGGCGCGGAAAAACTAACACAAACGCTGATATGTTGTTTTGACTCACTATAGCACTTAAATCAACCTGATTCAATATCTAGAATTATAACAAACGCAGTTATATTGCTGTTTTTTCGCGTCTCACTTGACCTGAATTCCACTACACGTCGCAGCCATCGTTCTGTTCATGAAACTAGTACAGGGTCAAGAAGAAATTCAAATATAAATGGTTTATTATGTGTAGGCGAACACAACGGGGTGCTCCATGTACATCAATGTCTAACGCATCGTTTGAAAGAAGAAAGTATGCAAGCAAAAATTTGGTGTCAATAGTCCTTTATTGAGTTAGAGCAATCCTAACAATTTGATTAAAATGTTACACAATTATGTAAAAGGGGAGGAATAATAACTCAAGATTTCAAATCAACCTAACGTACAAGTTTTTAGAATTGGCGGTAGTACATTACGGAATCGTCAATCTTCCCAGGCACCAAACTTTCTATAAGTTTGTTGTCCCATATAAAGGGTGCCATTTTCGCACTTTCCAGCGCAGACAGCTACGTGTGGATAAATCTACATGCTAGATCTCGTTTTGTCCGAGAAAAAAAGTATCCAGGGATGCTAAAAAAAACGGGGCTGAAGCGAGTCCCGAACCGGTTCGGAACGGTTCCTTTGAATCGTTCCAGTTCGGGTTCAGTTCCAAGATGGTGAAAAAAATATGGGTTCGGTTCGGTTCCGGTTCCGGGCGAAAATTCGGGTTCGGTTCCGGTTTCGTGTTCGGTTCCGGTTCGACACCCTGGTCAGAGGTATTTTGTAAACCACTCCTGTCGCGCATTTTACAAAGGGCTTCAGGTGCCTTTTTCCACAACCTTTTTTCCTCTCTTTACGCTTTGCCGTGTGTGAGCACAGCTGGCCTAGCCTCTTTGGCGCTGAAAATACCATCGGTACTTCGTACCTGATGGCCACTTTCTTCAGGCTGTGCACGATCTTGTGTACGTAAGGCATCACAACAGGTTTTGTAGCATTGTTTGTAGCCCTTTTGCGGGCCTTTCCTTTCATCTTCTGGAGCAAGGATTCACTTACCACCATCCTGATTGCACAGGGGTAGCCTGCAGCGTCCAATCTTGAAATCTTGAAGTGAGCTGAATCAAATGGTTCGCTACCCTCGGGTGGAACATCCAACATAGGTAAAAATTGGAGAGGATCAGTTCCATGTCCAAATACTGTAAAGTGTTCACAGCAGGGACTTCGTCTGTAAAGGTCAAGCCCTTACCAAGTCTTCTGAATTGATCTAAAATATCATTCGTCAAGTCTTGATACTGCACATCATTCTTCCTTGCTAAAAGCATTGAAAAGTCATCTACATATCTGAATACTTTTAAAACGTCCAAGCCTTCTAAAGCCGTCGTCAGGGATTGGTCAATGTATAAAATGTATTGCACAACACAGGTGCCACACATGAGTCGATACATATACCACGTCGTTGCAAGTAAAACCTGTTGTCATAAGTTGTAAAGGTGCTGTTCGGGTAAAATTATAGCACGGTGATAAAATTGTCTGCCGTCATCTCTGCCGAGTTCTGAAGGGACACTTCTCCATTTTCCTCAATGCATGTTTTAACTGACGCTAGCCGCTCAGCATGCGGGACCGAGTAAAAAAGGTGCTCTACATCTACACAAAACATGTACCCCATATTATCCTGGCCGCCGTGGTGGCTCAGTGGCTATGGTGCTCGGCTGCTGACCCAAAAGACGCGGGTTCGATCCCGGCCGCGGCGGCTAGAATTTCTTTGGAGGAGAAATTCTTGAGGCCCGTGTACTGTGCGATGTCAGTGCACGTTAAAGAACCCCAGGTGGTCGAAATTTCCGGAGCCCTTCACTATGGCGTCTCTCATAGCCTTAGTCGCTTTGGGACGTTAAACCCCACAAAACCAAAACCAAACCATATTATCCTGCTGTTCCAGGTAGGCTGCTACATCCTTCATGATTTTCGTGATCCAGTGTGATTTTTTTTTTCCTTCCATAATTTAGTCATGAAACCGCATTTCCCAAAGGTATGGCATGTTTGCACTTGTATTTTATTCATTGTTTTCTTTTTGTTAATTTAGGGTCAGGTTGCCAGCAGAGCGTCGAACCGGAACCAAACTGAACCCATGTTTTTTTTTTTTTTTTGCCATCTTGGACTGAACCTGAAACCGAACGATTCAAAGGAACTGTTTTGAACCAGTTTGGAACTCGGTTCAGCCCCACTTTTCTTGCAACATGGATTTATTATTAGTTTTTTCTTCAGAGAAAATGAAAGCTGTCTGCACTGTGTGGGGCGAAAATGGCCCCAGTGTGCAACAAAACTATGGGAAGTCTGGCGGTTAGGGAAAGTAACCTAACTGGCGCTTCTGTAATGTGCATTCGGCAATTCTAAAGCATTTTATGCTACACTAATGTGAAATCTTGAGTTTATTAGATTCACATGTTTGCAGATAGTTTCACAGTGAAGAGCTCACTAGGTTAATTTATTTATTTATTTATTATTACCCTCAGGGTATAAACATTACAGAGGGGAGTGGGTTGTATTCAATAAACAAACAAAAAAAATATGCACAGCAATAAGAACATACAAGTAACACTGTAAGTGACAGTTGAGGTTGGTTACAAAAGGATCTAAACAAATTCCCATAACACTTAATTAATATAACACAATGAAATTCGCGATAATGTTTGAGAGTACACAGTGGTGAAATTAAATAATATATGAACACACAGGAAGAGAGGTAGGTTTTATACAATGTTAAGAAAAACTGGCATGGTCTATATTGCGCACGGCAGACTGAAATAACCAAAATTTATTGATTGTTGCAACGGAGGAGGGAAGGCGGTTCCAGTCTTTAGATGTGCGGGGTATGAATGAATTGGAGAAACATTTAGTGTTGCATGAATTTATGCCAACTTTGTGAACGTTGTCAATGCGTGATGATACATATGAAGGCGGAATGAGCAATTTACCGTGTAATTCATGGTAAAATATCTATGAAAGAGGCATAACCGTGCATGCTTTCGACGAGATGTGAGGGGTAGCAGATTGAGATTAGACTTCATTGAGGATACACTAGCAGTGCGGTGATAATTAGAGAAGATGAAACTAGCTGCATTATTTTGAATCATTTCTAGCTGGTTAATGAGATCAGTAGTGCCCGGGTCCCAAACTGATGATGCGTATTCAAGTTGCGAATAACTAACGTTTTGTAAAAGAGAAGCTTGGTGCTAGAAGGGGCCAAGCGAAAGTTCTGTCTTAAGTAGCCTAGCATGCGGTTAGCTTTGTTGACAATGAATTCGACACGACTGTTCCAGCTAAGGTTAGAAGCGATATGAATGCCTAGGTACTTGTATGACGCTACTGATTCGAGAGCTACATTGTTAAGGTGATACGTAGGTGAGTTGCTAGATGGCCTTGATACTTGCAGGAATTTACACTTGTTAACGTTTAGCGTCATTTGCCATGCTTTGCACCAAGAGGAGATGTTGTTAATGTCAGTTTGAATTGCGCGTACGTCATCATCGGTTATTATTTCACGGAAAAGGACGCAGTCGTCTGCAAATAAGTGAATTGATGATTTAACAGAATCAGGCAGGTCATTAATGAATATTAAGAAGAGTAAGGGCCCAAGCACTGTACCGTGTGGAACGCCAGAAAGAACTGGGTTTAAATGTGAGTTACTCCCATTAGTTGCTACAAACTGCTGGCGGTCTGTTAAAAAGCACTCAAGCCATTTTAGTACGTCAGTACCGAGCCCTATCATGCGCTGTTTTAGTAGCAAAAGCGGGTGACAAACTTTATCAAAAGCCTGGGCAAAATCTAAAAATATGCAATCTGCAGTGGAACAATGATCAAGAATTGCATGTAATTTATGAGTAAAGAGAACAAGTTGCATTTCACATGAATATGACTTACGAAAACCATGTTGTGCATGATGAAAAAACGAATTTGACTCTAAGAAATTTGCTGTATGTGAAAAAAGAACATGTTCTAGGATCTTGCAGGGGATGCTGGTGATTGAAATATGCCGGTAGTTGTAAGGTGAGTGCTTGTTTCCAGATTTATGTACTGGAATCACCTTCCCTATCTTCCAGTCTGCCGGCATCGTGCTATTTTCTAGAGACTGCTAAAATAATTTAGAAAGAATAATGTAGGAATATATCTTAGTGCTTTTCAGAAACTTTGAGTTAATGCAGTCGATGCCGGCGGCTGAAAATGGTTTCAAACCATCAATAATTTTGGCGATTCCATCCGGGTTGACAATAACATGATAACTGGCAGATAATTATGGGCGCAACAATAAGGTAAGTCGTTTGGCAGGAATTTTATGAAGTAGCTGGAGAAGACATCATTTAATACAGTTGAGCATTCGTCGTCCGGAACAGGTTCGTCATAAGCGCTTGTTAAAATAATTTTAGACCGGTCTGTGGGATTGATAACTTTCCAGAACTTTTTAGGATTATCTACCAATATATGGGGTAAAGTCTTCGCAAGAAAAATTTTTTTAGCATTTTTTACTGGTGAAATATAAGCGTCGTTTGCAGCACGATATAAAGACCAACGAAACTGACTACATGAGGTGTTAGCAAGCCGGTATAAGCGTTTCTTCCAGTTAGAAAAGCACCTACCGTATGAGTTATACCATGCTGGTACCTTTGGATTATACGAGATATTTCGGATAGGAATAAAAACGATTGATAAGCTCGGTAACCTTATTCTTAAAGAGTGTCCAGTTCGTTTCAACAAAGCGTTGCTCGAAGCCTTCTAGGAACTTTGTTAAAAAGAGGCTTAACTCACTGTTAATTTGGGTAAAATCTGCACGGTGATAATAGCACAGTGTTTTAGTTGTCTTTACTCTCTTTTGTTTGGGTATGGTAATAGTAAAATTCAATGCAAGATGGTCACTCAGCCCTGGCAGGTATATTATTTCTGAACATAATTCAGGGCTCGAGCACAGGACTAAATCTAATATATTAGCAGTGGTGTCCGTTATTCAAGTAGGTTGTGTAATCATTTGTGTGAGGTTAAAGCATGAACATAAATCTGTGAATTCCTTGGAAGTAGAGAAGTAGAGGAAGTTGAATTAATAGAAGTAGTACTCATTGAACAATCAATGCCAGGAAGATTAAAATCGCCCTGTAGAAATATAGGTGTTGTCGGAAATCGTGTCGTTACGATGTTGATGCTGTCATGAAGCTCAGAGACGAACGTCGACGATGCGTTTGGTGCGCGATAACAAGCCCCTATAATGAATTGACGGTGTGTTAGTTTCAGATATACCCACATTATCTCTAATCCGGTCGTGACATTAAGGGCGAAAGATTCGAAATTTTTGTTAATGGCTATAAGGACGCCACCGCCTTGCCTTGCATTCCTATCACAACGATAAAATTGAAATTTGTTAGGTGAGTCAAGAATTTCGCTGTCGCGAATGCGCCCATGAAGCCATGTTTCGGTTAGTACGAAGATATCAGCAGAGCATGAATCAACAAGAGACGAAAGTTCAGTGCTTTTCCTGATTGCGCTTCTTATGTTGGTATACAAGACAAACGTGTGTTGGGGGAAGGTGGCAGCCACTGCCCCTCTGTAACCGCTAATCATATGATAATGCATTTTGTTTCTCGGAAGAGGCAGGCGGAGGTGCAGGACTATCAAGCGGGTTACGGGCGACAGAACGTTTTGGGCTAGTATAGGGTAACTCAGATATAACATCTGTAATAGGATTGTACGTAAAGCACTTGTTATCGATGACTAACTTATTGTACTTGAGCTTGAAAAATGGCAAGTTTGGTAGGGATTTAGCATATTCGATCAGCCTCTTTCTAGTTTCACGAGTCGCTGGTGAAAAATCCTCAGTTATGCTGATTTCATTTTCTTTTAGTTTAGCTTTTAACTGCACGACTTTTTCCTTTGACTTGTGGCTGGCGAATTTTACTATAACGGGGCGGTTACGGGAGGGGTGGTGTTGTCCTATTCAATGCGCGCGCTGAATGTCAGCTGAAGTTATCTGGTTACCGAGCAAGTTTAGCACTTTCTCTTTGGCCTGTGCCCATGTTTCGTTTTCATCAGGAATTGCGTGAAATAACAAGCTGTTTTGCCGGCTTCTGGCCTCGAGTTCATTCATACGCGATTGCAAAAGCTCGTTTTGTTTCCTAAGATTGTTGATAGTGTGTTCCATATTTTCTTTAAGACTGTCTATGGCTTCCACCTTGCGCTCAATGTCCGCATGCCTGCTGCCCATGTTCCCGAGAACCGATTCGATTTTTTGCTGACCTTGACGGACTTCTTCAATACTTTTTTTCATTTCGAGATTACTGGCTGTTATTGAAGCAGACTGGTCCTGTAGTACTTGGAGGATGTGCAGTATTTCGTCGTTTTGTGAGGTTACTTCTGAAGTATTATCCGTAGATGGTTTGACTTTATCGGGGGGGCTATCTTTCGAATCTTGACGGATAACATTGCGTGTCGAGGGGCCGGGGTTTTCTTCGACATCTCCCGACATCAATAACTGAAGGCAGTTGTTTAGACACTTGGATAATATTTGAAAGAAAACCCGTGGGCATGGGAACAGCAACAGGCAACGATTTGCATTCTTTTTTGCGTATACAGAAATACAGTTACGCACCTGGAGCGATAGAACAGGGTGTTTGTCAGTCATGGCTGGCGCCGCGCTGTCCGCATGCCCAGAGAAGGGTGCAGGGCGTTGCTGTAGGTTTATATCCGGCGGTTCCCAGCGTGTAGATGATGATGCAGCTTGGCATGTGAAGAAACAGCTATCGGGAATTGCCAGGAGCGCTTCTGCGTCGCCTGGCGGCAGAGGGATGTCAGCCTGTAGTGGAACGGGGTTGGCCGCAGGATAGCGGCTTTCGATGAAGCAGTTGGGATTGGGTCCACTGCCGAGCTGGAAGCCACCGTGCACCAAGACAGAAAGCAGGACCTGTAGCAGTAGAACAGGGTGTTTGTCAGTCATGGCTGGCACCATGCTGTCCGCGTGCCCACTCAAGGGGCTAGTTGGTGTGACATTGTGTTCAGGCCCAGCAAAAGGTACTGTTAAGCTCACTAGGTGTTCTAAAATAGCTCAAAAAGAGAAGCACACAGAGAAGCGGCACACAGAACAGATGCTGAAAAAAAGTAATGGAGCCAAAGAAACAAAAATAAATGTTCGAATAACTGGGGTAGAATACATTCTAGAAAACCACAAAAGAGAACGACACACAGAAGCAGTACACAGCACAGGTGCTGAAAATAAGTAAGGAAGTCATAGAAACTAGAAACAAAGGCTGAGAAGAATGATTTGCTGTGGAAGTATGGTGACAGATACTGGAACACAGCGCAAAACATAAGGACACAGAGTGACACACAGTGCATGTGCTGAAAAGAAGTAATGGAGCCAACAAAAAATAAAAGTCGAGAAGAATGATTAACTGGGCAAGTATGGTGATACATATTGGGAAACAGTGCAAGAGAGAAGCACAGAGAGAAGCGGCATGCAACACTGGTGCTAAAAAAGTAATGAAGTGAAACGAACAAAAAATTAATGTTAAGAACAATGACTAGCTGGGGAAGTATAGTGATACATACTGGGAAACAGTGGAATAGAGAAGGGCATCAAGAAGAGGCACGTAGCACAAGCACTTGTGCCAGATGTCTCTGCATATCTCTTTTTCTCCACGTGAACCAAAGTATTTCATGATTCTGATTCAAGGACAGCTCCAGAGGTTCTCCATGACCAGTCTGTTTTGGAGAATAGAATTAACTAAGACTCTCCCTGATTGTATATGTAACTACAAGAATTCTAAGCAAGAATATCCGCAGCCATTGCACACAGATACAAAAGGGAACCCAATGAGCAGATCGTAAATCTCTTATGTCGGAGTTTTCTTAACCACAGTAACAACTGATGCCTAAATTTGTCCAAGGAATGAATTCCAGTTTTATCTTCTCTTCTGTGCGTCCCGTTTTTGTTGCCTTTTCAAAGCAGCTTGTGGCACAAGACTTTGCTGAATTTTCTTCACTTCAACCGCTGAGATGCCTCCATCGTGACACACAAGGTCACGAGCAATAGCCATTCTCCTGCACTGCCTGCACACCCACTTTGCCTTCACGCAGGCATATGGCTTCACAAAATTCATCGTACAGAATCACATATGTGCTCTAGTTGTGCTACTGTTTTGAGTGAGGTACAACATTCTGCCCGAGTGTGCCCATGTTTTGTAACATGAGTGCGAGACTTTTCTGCGCAGCCTTAATGCGCCCCTTGACTGCACAACCTATGTGGTGTTTCCTGAAGGTGTATAAACTCCAATGTACATTGTTTTCAATGCTTTAGTACTTCAGCTGTTCATGTGCATAAACTCTTTTTACAGCTTATGACCTGCCATGGTGGTGCATTCTGCTGCTGAGCACGAGGTCACGGAATCAAACCCTGGCTGCAGTAACCATATCTCAACAACCATGCGGTGTGCGATACGAGTGTTTGTTGGGGAACAGCAGGTGGTCGAAGTTAAATGAGAGCCCTCCACTACACTCTCTCCCATAGCCCTCATGCAGCTTTGGGACTCTAGACCAGTGTAAATATCAGTCAAGTAATTTTAATGTGAGAACATTACTTGGCTCATTGAGCGAAAACCCTGCCGTCATCAGAAAGCCATGGCAGGCATGCGTGGCAGAAACGCGGCCCCTGAATGACATCATCACCCCTGCTGGCTCAGTAGGCCATCACAAGGCAGGGGCAGATCGAGAAAAGCAAGTGGACTTCTGCGGTGAATGGAAACAGGTTTGGAGGCGCTACTCCTCCTCCCTGCTGTGCTATGCCCTCTCAGCTGAATAACATAGCAGACTGCGCTCAAGAAGGGGGCAGCTTGGTACTGGCTTGCACTGGGCGAGTGGGGTCACCATCTGGACAGACTTGATGTGGTACATGTACACAGTAGCGTGATATGCTAGGAAATACGATGCCCACTGCAGGGCGAAGGCCCCTCCCATGTCTCTCCTGTCCTTTGCCAGCTACAGCCACCATCTGACCACCTAACTTTCTGCTGCTCCCAGCTACGCTTAGCTTCTCTTGGAAACCACTCCATTATAAGGACCAGCGGTTATCCTACCTTTGCATGCAGTATTCATGTAAATGCGGCGGCTTATGGAGTCTTCATCATTGAAAGTTGAATCACTTGCATCGACATCAGGTGAGGCAGCAAAGCGTAGCTGAAGGCGGCAGTTCACTGCAGACGAAGTGCGGGACCATTCCAACACAGCGAAACAATGTTCGCCCCCCACTCAGCGACAAGAATAAATTCTCTCGCATTTACACATCATAGGAATTGCTTAGGTGCCCTCATAACTTTTTTTAGTGAAGGACTCGACATTTTTGTAATTATCCCGTGAAACTGTGTGTTCCTGTAATATAAAAATTTCTCAGTAACGGTGAAACTTCTGAACAAATGACACAGTCTGCAATTTGAGCTGAGAACTGTTAGAGTGGCCAGCCAGAGGGCATTGAAAGCCATGTGCTCTGCGTGGCGGTGTTGTAGGCTTAAGTGATGAATGGCAGGATCCGGTCCCAGTCGGAGTGGTCGGAAGACACGTACATCGACAGCATATCGCCTAAGGTGCGGTTAAACCGTTCCGTCAAGCCGTTAGTCCGAGGATGGTAGGCCGTGGCGGTATGGTGAGTGGTCTTACACTGTTTGAGAAGGGATTCCATGAACTCGGACAGAAAGACGCGCCCACGGTTGCTCAGCAGTTCCCGGGGCGCTCCATGGCTCCCATACGGGAGCCTTGTTCACAGTAAAAAACGAGAAGCGGGTGCGCGAGCTTATGCATGCTTATCTCTGAAATCTGACAACTGCTTACGCACACTCCCTGTGCCCTCTTTTCAAGCATACATAAGCTCGCGCACCCGCTTCTCATTTTTACTGTGAACAAGGCTCCCGTATGGGAGCCGAAACGTCTTTTGTGTATTCATGTTGTGCTCGGCATCTGCAATGTCACATTTTATAATTCACTCCGACCAGACGAGTTTTCGTCCAACTCTTGATTTCAATGCCAGCTTTAGTGCACTGCTGTATGCATGTTGTAAGGGAGTGCTTAACAATATCCTCCGTCTCAAAATGCTTCCTCAAGAGTGGGCTTTTGGCTCTCCAGGGATGAAAACCAAATTAAAATGATGATGGGCTTGATGAATGAAACAATGGTGCTGATGTTCTGCAAGATGATGCAAGCCCTATGAACACGAGGAGCATGATGACTGCATTTACAGATGCTTAGCGTACTTAGCATAACATTTCAGGTTAGTGTCAGACTTCGTAGTCTAAATGAAAAGAACAGAAATAAGCAATAATGCATTTTCACTGCTTCCGATCTGAATCTAACAGGATAACAATGTTTTTCAAAAACTAAATCCCTAGAAATACGTCCGATTGGGGCTTCAATGTACTGCCTCACTTTCACAATACTGCCTGCATATCCGTGAAGTGTAATCAAAGCTAAATTTAAATTGTATATTTTACACCGTGACTGCAAAGGCGGAGCAAAGTATTAGTCCCGAAGTACTACACAGTGGCGAAAAAGTGCCAGTAATGTAAAAAATGGGTACGGAAAGCTTGCAAGGATGCCTTTATTTGCAAAGAGAGATGCGCACGCAGAACAGAACAGCCGCTTGACTGCTGCAGTACGTCGAACTTGTGCTTTTAGTCAGTACGCCAAAAGGTTGCACAAGCTACACTGCACAAATATTTTTTCAAAACGTTATTTGGTAACAGCAACGGCTAGTTAAGGCAACGCGCGAGAAAATTCTTCTCCGAACTGAAGCAAGCTCTTGCACATGCATTTACATCAGATTGGAATTGACGTCGGCTGGAGGAAGGCCCTTTTACCAGAACGGCAAGGCCAACTCAGACGAGAGTCAGTCGGTTTTAGGATCACCATGCATTTCAGTTCGTTTCGTCGTCACCAAGATCAACTTCACCATCGTCTTTCACCTCAGCATCGCCAGCTGAGACTGCGCCAGCAGCGGCTTCGTGCTTTTTAGCTCTCATGGCGTCTTTTTTCGTCTTCCCTTGTCGAAACTGCTCCAAGTTGCCGCTCAGAGTGTCAATGAAGCTCTCGAACTCCATCTCTTCCATGGCAGATATGATGTCGGCACCCGTCACAGTCTTCCTTTTGCCTTTCATCGCAAAGTTGTTAGCGCACGAAGTGGTGTAGAGAACGAATACGCTTGCCGCTTTCGCCAACGCTGCCCTTGCTTCCTTAGAAACGTTCACGCCGTCCGGAAGGGCATCTTTGACGATGCGAGTAACAACGGAGAGAGGCAAGTTGAGGTCCTCGGGCCGCTCTGCCATCTGGCCTGGTGTCTCCTTATGAATGCACGGTACAGAAAAATGACTATTTTGTCACGGCAGCAGCCAGGGCACAGTACTTTGCAGCTTTATATATATATATATATAGGCTCGAGTGAGGCGATGAAGCGCAAACAAAGCGACGAGCCACCGCTTGCAGTCAACTTGTAGTCAACATGCCGCGCGCGCTTGGGCGCACGTTGGATTCTAATTGGATTGGTTTGCAATCAGGACGAAAGTTAATGATTATTTTTAAAATCAAAGCATATAAAATAATTGCCATACAAAATAAATATAAGTATTATTTTGTTAATAAGTTTGAAAACAAATTTAAAATTTTTACAACTTAACGGTAGACGTCATTCGTGCCAGGAAAGAAAGATGAGAAGCGCAGGCGCGCCTCTGCCTTTGGCGGCTATGGGCTTTGGCATGCTTTGGCTACTTTGGCTTTAGGTGTTCGAATAGCCATTTGGGCACGCTCTAGTAGAGTGAGTGGTCTGGGCTTCGCTGGCTTCGCTGCCGGTTCTTTGTACTGGTTGTTAAGGGGTTTGCTAATGGGAGACAGTAATTTTGAAATGTCCGATGGCGACGGACCTAACGACGTTGTTAAAGGCGGTTTTATGCACCGCAACCGAGGTACCGATGGTTTTCCGCCAAGAGGCCCACCAAGGTGATGCCGCGTACTACAACGCTTTACAGAATCTACCTATTTTTTAAATGGCGGAGTCTCGCTCGATGTAGTACTATTCTGTTCACTGTTCTTTGCGTCACGTGTAGTGCTGAGGCATGGATCAAGGAGTCTTGCCTTGTTGATGCCTGGTTTATTGCTGCACCCAACGCGCGAACTTTTTTGGTTGTGGTCGATGTGTTTGTGGTGTAAAGCGAACTCCCTGTGCTAGCGTGGAACGCGGATCCACGTCTTTTTTCGTTTCACTCCTCCTGTGGCATTTTCATTTTGCGCGTTTTATTTCTCTCCGCAGGGATATTTTTGATGGTAAATATTTTCTTATTTTAGGACTAATTGGATTGCTGCCAGTGTACGTTTTTTCCGCACATAAGCAGCAGTGTTATAGACTACTACTATGCAGCAACGAAATTACAGGATCTAGCTTAATGCAGCGTTAGAGATTATTGCGGACACGTGCGCGCATAGTGCATGCGACCGATGCCCTGTGTGGACCGTAGTTATTCCGCGATGTTTCCACGAGGGTTCCTTTTTGGAGAGGTGTGTTACGGAGACCTGAACAACGCATTGTGCAGCCCTGTGTGCTCTATAGTGAGCCAAAGATAAGGCAGCAGTTAAGCTGTGCGGCAACTGTCCTGAATAACAGAGCGAACTTGGATGAGGACTGAAGGAAGACACAAAGACGGGCGCTGTCCTTCACTCCTCGTCCAAGTTCGCGCTGTTATTCAGGAAAATGTCGTACCAACTCGCCCAAGCATCCGCTTTAACTCAAGTTGCTCGCATGCTATGAGTTGTGGTTAAGTCACCTCATGGGCGGGTGTTTGTCTAGAAAAACCACAATAGCTTGAGCGGGTCAGGCATCCGTAGTCTGGCCTGCCCGAGTTGTGATTTTTGGTCGAAGACAGGAGAGGTGTAGTCCTTTCCATTGGGCGAGAAGGATGTTGAAACGCACCCTCTCCAGGCTGTTGCTAACTGGTTCTGCTGCTGTGTCCACCTCGCTAGCGCGGGTTGCACACAACTCCCCAGCGTGCAATGTGGCGATGCCCAAGACCATATTGGAAAGGTCTATGGACCTTTGCAATAAGGGTGCCCTGGGCGCTGCTATACTGTTCACTGGACTGTCGTGAGCACCTTGCACTAGCACGGTGGAGGCTGCAGCGGAACCAATTTCCGGCAGTCCAGAGAGGAGGCCCTTGCCCGACCTCCCTTGCCTGATGCAAAGGTCTGTAGGTGTAGTTAGTCTGTTTCCTTTACAGACCTCTTTGAGAAGAGCCGTAGTTCAAGCAGTCGTAACCTCGGCAGCTGCGAACAGTATCGCAGCGTAAAGTTGCACACCGCCTCATTCCTCTACACCCTCCCAATTTAGAACTTTACGCGAGCCCAGCGCAGCAGCGCCAAGGCAAAGCAGATCAAAAATCGGGAGAGGGAGCGAGCATGCACGCCGATCATGCTGCTGAGGCTAGTATCGTGTGCTTGGGTGTTCTGCTTCGTGCAAAGCAAATCGCGCAAAGCAAGTTTTGGAGCAAAGTTCTGAGGGCGTTTGTTTCATGTTCTGTTTGCTGCATGCTTGTGGCTCTCAACTGGTGCAGATGCATTAACATTCCAAGCATGACATTAGGCCCTGGTTGCATTTGCGGGTTGTGTCTCGAAAGCGTTTGTTTTGACGCAGTTAATGTGCCAGTGCTGAGGGTACTTTTCGGTCAATTTTTCATAGGTATTAATTGCAACTGATTTCTTGGGCATGCTGGGCTCTTATTCGCAAATGTGTGCTCTTTTCAGTATTACCCATGCTATATGCAGTGGATAAAAACAGTTGGTTGCAGCTGCTTGGGGCTCCGATGCATAACAGCCAATTCTGGGCAGGGGTTTCTTCACACTGATCAGAACAGCCTAGCAGATGATGCTTACTTCACCAGCAGGAATTGTGGTCTTGCCCTTGCCCTAGCATTCTTTCTCCTCTCCTTCTTCCGGCACAGCAGCGCTGGGCATTCTTCGCTTGCGTGAAGCTGTTAAAAAAATTAGGGGGATGTGCCTTATTTCTCTGCGTTCTTCGCTCCCAACCTTTGTGTCTTGAGTGCATATGCTTTGTGCAGTTGGGTTTTCATTTGACCTAGTTGCGCAGAGACCTCTATGTCTTGCATTTATTGCTTGCATTTTGTACCTTATTGAAGTTTGTTTCATTCATTTCGTTTATTAGTACTGTCAGCCCCCGAAAGGGACTATAACAAGATAGGAAAACAATACAGTCAAAGATCAGCAGTAAACTTAGTGCAAGAACAGACACGTGTTAAAAAACCTAGCCATGTAGCTACTAAAAAAAAATTGGCAGTGGCTTAGCTCTGCTGTGCCAGGATATGCATAGCGTGAGGTGAGGGCGAGGTGTCCACATCTTGGTGGACACCTGAACAAGAGGGAAGGCGCATAACTGCCCTCTTGGAACAGTGGACACCCCAACCACGCTTTAAGCTAAGTGGCAGTAGTGACAGGTTCGTTGCTTAACGAGGCAGTTCTTGCACTTTCGTACAAACCCTCATGACGGCTCCACCTTGTTCGCCCCACTCAGGCGCCGCTTTGCTAAGTGTTCCTCTCGTTTCTCTGGCGTCTCCGCTGCGCGCTTGGCCTTAGCCAGTTCGTTCTTCCTCTGGTTAACCGCTGACTGCCAGGCAACCACTTCGGGATCCGGTGGATTCAACTTTTCCGCTCAGCAGCGGCTTTGCTTTCCTTCTCCATGGCTGTAGCCTGGCTGTCGTTCCTCATCTTCCTCTCCTCCTTGTTGTTGGCTCCGGCGCCCCAGCTGTGCAGCTGCGACGTCACTGGCGCATGCGCAGCTTGGCTCGTCCACTCTCGTGCGGAACTGCTCATCCAAGGCCAATGTAGCTCACGCTACAAAAGTCTCTAAATACACATAAACAAAAAAAAAATTCATCACATCAGAAACCAGAACAATAGCTCTCTTCAGTAACTGCAAAAATAACCCTACCTTCCCGAGCTAGTGTTATACACAAACTGATCTAAATGGTGCAGGTATTCAGTTAATGATGTGGACAGAAAAGCAGAGTCTGGAACCAGAGAGTTCCAATCTTTGCAGCTTCGTGGAAAGTAAGTAAACTAAAGTAACTACCTAAACTAAACTGACCTTACATTCTGTATGGTCAGTAATAAAATGAGCTTACTATGGCGATGTGTTGATGTTTCATTGGTTTTGATTTCGAAGTAACCTGACTTGTTTATTTTGAGGAAATTGTTAAGACCTGGTTCTGGTGTCTAGCATCGCTAGTTTAGCTTGTTTGCAGAGTTCTGTTGAAGAATGGCTGCAACAGTATTATAGAAAAACCTTGGAGCGGGTCTCTGTATCCTATCAAGCTTGAGGCAGTTGGTTGCGGTGTGAGGATTCCATACTATTTTGGCGTACTCAGCTATTGCTCTAGTGGTTAGGGTGCTTGGCTACTGAGCTGGAGTACCTGGGTTCAAACCAGACTGCGACAGCAGTGCTTTGTTGGAGGTGAAATGCAAAAGGTGCCCGTGTGCTGTGTGATGTCGGTGCACGTTTAAGATCCCCAAATGGTCGAAATCATTTCGGTGCCCTCCACTAAGGTACTTCTTCCTCTCTTTTTTCTTTCACTCCCTTCTCTTGCGATGTGGTTGAGGTGTCAGCCAAGAAGTGAGACAGTTACTGTGCCATTTCCTTTCCTCAAAAAACCACTAATGCCCCTTTCACGTGGGCATTTCATAGGTCCTTGAACTGCTAGCCCATCGACTCAAAGACAATTGAGCGCTGCAACATGGCTGGTTCCAGTGGCCAATGAGCCAATAGTTTGTCGAATCAACAGAGCAGCGCGGAACCCTGTCAAGATGTTGAGGACCTTCGAGTGTTGCCTAAGGTTGCTAGTGTTGCTTCAAGTGGCGCTAATGTGCACTTTCATGCATGATACATTTATCGAACAAAAGCATGAACAAGCATTATTCTCCTAAGCTTTAATGCGAGCAATAAAATATTAGTCTGCACAGTAATTGATTTAAAGTGCATTAATTTTATACTCTCCATCACAGAAGAGTTCTGCCAGCGGTACCAGTGTTGCCAGAGTGTTAAAAAATTGCAACAGCAAATAGTACAAAAGGCAGTGTCTTCAAGACAATGATTCTGGCCTTTAAGAATGAGTGAAAAACCCCTATGGCTCCAAAGAGTGTTTTTCAACATTCAGTTCAGATTTATAAAAATATTTTTGTTTATGCAAAATCGAAAGTAGTGGCTGTGGTGCCACAGAAGCTTGGCATAAAACATGAGGACCATTTCAATGGCCATTGCGATTTACCAAGTAACGCGACACAACTCCTTCGAGTTCAATAGCAGTTGAGAATCTCGAAGGCTCTCGACTTGATGGCCATTGAAACTGGCTGTGTAAAAGGGGTATAAGAATTGTTTTGTATGCGAGGCATTTCATATCCTGGAGGCGAAATTCTAGAGGCCCATGTGCTGTGCGATGCACGCTAAAGAACCCCAGGTGATTGAAATTTCCGGAGCCTCTCACTGCGGCGTCCCTCATAGCCCGAGTGGCTTTGGGACGTTAAACCCCATAAGCCAATAACCAACCATTTCATATCCATAGTAATATTTTGCATGGTACGTGTCAGGCACTATACTGATTTAAAAGCTTTGGAGATTACGTTTGAGATGACGTTTTCAGTGTGAGTCTTAGGTCTGGTGTAAATGTTATCGATTTGTTCAAGTATGCACCCGTTAATTTGATGATTAAATTTAGAGTTTTTCTTTCTAGTTTCTGATATGAACCTTTTGAGTTTAACTCCATCTGCCAGTCGTTGCACCATTGTACTATTCTTTGGAGGTCTGTGAATTTAATTCAGTCTGATCATCACTTGTACTTATTTTACTGTGCAATGCACAGTTGTGAGCAAAATGTCCTAGCAGAACACTAATACTTTTTTGTAGGTCATTATTAAAAATAAAAAATAGAAGTGGACGTAAGACACTACCTTGTGGCACCCCGTAAGAGACAGGAAGAATATTAGACTGACATCCTCTAACCATTACATATTGTTTAGGAGACGATATGTATGAGAAAAATAATTTTGTGAGCATTCGATTCTTAAAGGCTGCATTCACTCTGTTTAACAATTTTTGTTGCAATACTTCATCAAATGTTTTTGCAAAGTCAAGGTGTCTGTTTGACCCTGGGAGTTTATTGTTTCTGTGAGGTTGTAAACTATTTCCTTGATAACTGTGAAGAGTCCCCTTTGGAAGCCATGCTGATCGAAATAGGTGAGCAGGTGCTTGTGTTTTCAAGTAGTTTCGAAGTGGAAGAAATCTGATGATAATTTTTAATACAAGTATTTCAGCTTTTATGGACAGTACTGTATAACTGTTGTTCTCTCCTGATGATTGAAAAATTTTCGTCAGGTATTTAGAGGCCCGTTCAACGCGCCTGTACAATAAATTGTTAAGGATGCAGTCTAGGCCTTGTCCTTTCTTGATGTCAGCATGTAATAGCAGATTTAGAACACCTTGTTTGTCAACTTGTAAATCAGGAATAAGAGGGGGCAGCATATCATTGTCATGATTGTGAATAGATGAAAAGTGAATGCTTCTAGAGCTGGGTGCACATCACTGCCCCGCCATCCCCCCCCTGTCTCTGGTTTTTAAAAGTGCGAAAGCACTATTCCAACGATGTCTGTGCCATAGATAACTAATTGGAATAAATATCCGCCACTGGGATTCGAATCAGCTTCGCTGGCCACTGTGCGAGAGCACTAGGCTATCGCCGCAGCCTGCCAAACTTGATGGAAATGATCAGGAGAGCGAGAAAAGCGTGCAGTGAAAGCTGCATTAGAATATATGCACCAAGGTTTCTGGGAACAGTAGAACCCCTTTGTATTGAAGTCCCTAGGACCAGTAAAAGTCTTTACTGTATAAGTGTCTTTATTATATAGGTTGTTGGTGATAGCATGGCTTTGAGGATGCTGTTTGGTAAATAATTGGCTACTTACTAAACACAGTATGTTGGTTTATAAAATAAACACCCAGAAGTCCTTTTCATTTTCCATTCTGCTGGTATTGTCCCATTATGTGGTAATTATTTTCAGTTTTCACATTTTATCTCGTCACGATTTTGTCTGTCACGTGGAAGTGTACCACATATACATGAGTACACTGTGGCTACAATATAATGAGAGTTTTATTCTGTAAAGAAATGAGATTTGTGTGAACACACAGGCAGTAGTTGAGAAATGTGCAACATAATCAGCAAAACTGCCCACATGGTTCCACTGCACCTCCGCTGCTGCCTCGTGCTGTTCGCCCCTTTCCTTCCCTTCCCTACTCCTCCCTGCACTCGTACTGTCTCAGCAGCTTTCTTTCTATGTTCACAGCCAGCTTACTGTGCTTTTGCCCGTGCGCGCCATGCACTTCGCCTTGCAGCTCCAGGGCCCTCGAAAAGTTGGCTTCTCCTTGTAGCTTATGAGCCGGATGGTTAACCCATCTCAAGGAGTGCCGTTTTATTGTCTTTGGTATCCATTCGCCTACCAATGTTGGCCTTGGGATTGCGTCGTTACATGTCTGTGGCTCTGAAGTGAATAGAGCCACAGACTGCGTGCACGCCGCGATGTCATCATTCTGTGGGAAGTATGTCTCCATGGCCAGATGTTCTTTACTATATCCAGTTCTTTACTATAAATGAAAAAAAATGTGCAGTCATGTATAGAAAGCAAAATGGGACCGCAGTTTCCCTTTACTGTATCAGTTTCCTATAGTGGAATTCTGCTATACTTTAGGTCACAAAGATTCAGGAAGCACAAACTTTATTGGTTCCTTAAAGGAGACTGTGTACTGTTGGAAACAAGCATAAAAATATTGGTGTATCCTTATGGTGATATTGATGAGAGCAGAATTCGCTGTGTCGGCAGGGGTTAAAGGAGTATATACACCTAATTTTTAGGTGTATGATTTCTTCTTCGTAATGATGTATAAGACATTATTATACATGGATTACCGCATGGCATTCTCCTACGACTGCTACAAAATTTATAATCGAATTTCGATTTTTGTTTCAGTGGCTGAACGATGACTGATGCCAGAGTGTGGTTATACGTCACATGAAAAAACTGCAATCGCTGCTTCTACATTTGTTGTCATTCTGGCTCCTGAGGAAGGCTGGCTTCTGCACTGCAGTGAATGGAAACGATGGAGCAGTGATTGTATTGCAGTTTTTCCATGCCTCATACGACATATAACCACCCTTTGACGTAACAACCAACGCTCGGCTGTTGAATCCGAAACAGCATGACAAAAAAATTCGATTATAAATATTTAGCGGTCGTAGGCGAATACCACATGGTGATCCATGCATAGTAGCGTCTTCCGCATCATCGTAGAGAAGAAAACATGCCGCCAAAATTAGGTGTCTATACTATTTAATATTTTAAATTAAAGGACTATGGACACCGCACATTTTCTTCTCTATTATGATGAATACATGGATCACCGCATGGTATCCCACATTACCGCTAAATGAGTTACAATTAAATATCTCCTTGAAGCTGTTTCGGATTCATCAACCTAACGATCGCTGTTACGTGTAAGAAGTGTATAGGTCATGCGAGGCATAAAAAAAAAAACTGCAGTGTAATCGCTAATACGTCATTTGCTTTAATTACACCTATTGAAGCAGGCTGGCTTCAACATTGTAGTGAATTAAAACTTTGTGTCAGCGATTGTATTGCTGTTTTTTCATGTCTCACCGGACCTAAACACTTCTTACACGTCACAGCCATCGTTGGGTTGATGAAACCAAAACAATTTCTAGGAGAAATTCATTTGTAACTTATTCAACGGCCGTGTACGATACCATAGGGTGGTCCATTTATTCTAGTGCCTAATGCATCATTTGAAGGAAGAAAACAATCGGGCAAAAATTTGGTGTCCATTGGGTGCGAGGACATTTCTGGCCACCATAAAATATTAGGTGTACATTTTTCATTGCATCTGACTTAAAGGGATACTGAGGCGTTTTTGAATCAACTAACTTTTCAGGGTTTTGAAGTAGTGTCATTGCTGATCCCGTCTGTGAAATTATTTTTTCGGTTTTGGCTAAAACAGTGGTGCAATAACCAATTGAAAGCGCGATGTTTAAATCTCTCGCGCCCTGCGCGAGCGCAGGAGAGGACAACAACGGAGAGGGAAACCTCGTCCATGTCGGCCAACGTGACGTCACGTTGAGGAGCCGGGGATACTTCGGTGCACCCGAGTGAGCTTTCAGCGCGTGTTGTTTCTCGTGCTGCATGCGCTGTTCCTCATACTGCGTGCGTTGTGACGTACAGAGCGTGTCAGCCGACCTTGAGAATCAGGTTCAGCACGAGGTACTACTCTGCGTTCGTGAACACGAACAACTACGGCCGCGACTGCATCGTCTTCCACTGTTTTCCGCAAGATCATAAGCTCGCAGCGCAAGCACTCGCTGCTGTGACGAAGAATTCAAGCTGACCAAAGCAAGCGTACTCTGCTCGAAGCACTTTCGCAAGAGCGGCTACATGCAGAGCTTGTCCCTAGTGTGATCTCTGGAGATTTCTGTCAAAAAGACACGACTGAACCATGACACAGTTCCTTTGATTTTCTCGCACATGAGAGGCGTGTCACGATTCCGAAGCAGCGCCTCTTTTAAAAGTAGAAACATGCTCACTTAGCCCCTGCAGAAACCTTATAGAGGCTCAAGCATGTGTCGCTCTCCTCACCTTAGGTGCGGCCAGACCACCTGAGGCGTGCTCAGCAAGGCTCGGTTAGTGATTTTATACTTGGTTCGATATGTCCAAGCAAGCATCGAAGCTCTTCATATGCGGCATCTCGTTTAATCGTAGCTAGGCAATTAGAATGAAAGCATTCGACAGATATCTGTCTGATTTCGGATGCAAATTGAAGAGAGCAATGAATGCCAACCAAGTTTTTGCAAAAAAAAAAACACCATATTTCGCAACCCTGTTAGGTTTCTTCATCAAGTTGTGGCAGCGGGCGAGTTGCAGCTAGCTTGGCTTTTAAGCACGCATATAGTTGGCCACCACTTCACTGAACCTAAGCTGCAAATCTAGGAAGGGCGAACGTTTCCGACGGAACGATTAATATTTTCTGGCATCTGCTGTACGCACCATGACTGAAGCAGCAACCTTGTGCGCGTATTTGGCTTGGTTTCCAGCGCACAATGATTGCGTCACTATCCTGTGGTCACATACATGCCTCGCAGTGCTTGGCCACTGCGCTTTCGCTCATTTTGACACCAACTTTGTGCTGCTTCATCGTTTACCTGAAATACTTTCTTACCCCAACCTACAACGCCAGGTACTGAGAACAGGATTTTTTGTACACAGCACTTTGGGCCTTTTCTTTAGGATGACGCTCTTTCGGGCGAGCTAGGAGGCGTCCGGTGGTGGTAATTGACTTGAGTATTGTTCACACCCCTTCCTTTCCGAGAATACGAGCCGAGGTTGTACTGGCACCTTTTACGCATGGTCTGCATACGCGTCTTTCAGGCTGGCGTATGCTTGTGCTAGGAGTAGAATTTCTTGCTTGTGTCTTTTCTGGTTTCAGGTGATACGTGGAATGAAGAAACTGTAGTGTACATTTCTTTGGAGGTCAGTAAATAAATAGTCGCCATAATCGCTTTTACAACACCACGGAAAGCTGTGATCTGCACTCAATGCAGCGCCGGATCCGCATCGGCAGCTGCTCCAGTCCTCAAAGTGTCATCGCGACCTCTCTTGACCAATCACGGACGGCGGCGCGCCGCACGGTGTGCCCCGTGGCACAGGCCGCATATTTCTGCTAAAAAAGCCGCCACGGTGGCTCAGTGGTTATGGTGCTCGGCTGCTGACCCGAAAGACGCGGGTTCGATCCCGGCCGCGGCGGTTGAATTTCTTTGGAGGAGAAATTCTAGAGGCCCGTGTACTGTGCGATGTCAGTGCACATTAAAGGTGCACTGAAGAGGAATCTGAACTCGTCTTTTTGCCGCGGGAACTCAATCCACACGTTCCGAGCATTCTTAGAGACTTCGATTTATTGCCCTGTGTGGCCGATTTCCCTAATTAAATCGAATTAACGCCCGGCTCCCGCCTTTTTATTTTTTAATTCTCCCACGTACAGTAGGCGGAGTCGACCAACGCGGGGAGTGCCTTTCACCCAGTCCCGTGGCGGCTTGCCGCTCTGCCATCGGCGGAGTAATACGTAGTAGTCCGTAGAAGAAAATAGTCCGCGCGTATTTTTATTAATGCGGGCTTATTTTGCGGTTATGTTATCTGCAAATGAAATTATTTATTTGCGGAAACCTAAAAAAGAAAATGAAGCGAAAGCAAAGCCTCCACAGAGCTGGCTGAAAGGCGCTGCCCGCGTTGGTCAACTCCGCCCACCGTACAAGGGAGAATTAAAAAAAAAAGGCAGGAGCTGGGCGTTAATTCGATTTAATTAGGGAAATCGGCCACACAGGGCAATAAGTCGCAGTTTCTAAGAATGCTAGGAATGTGTAGATAGAGTTCCCGCGGCAAAAAGACGAGTTCAGATTCCTCTTCAGTGCACCTTTAAAGAACCCCAGGTGGTCGAAATTTCCGGAGCCCTTCACTACGGCGTCTCTCATAGCCTTAGTCGCTTTGGGACGTTAAACCCCATAAACCAAACCAAACCAACCATATTTCTGCTAAAAAAGGCAATTCGCGCTTGTTTTTGCCTTATTTGGATGCAATATTCCAGTATAGAGCATGAAAAACTATAGGACGCCGCTGCCAGCCTGATTTTCAAAAAAAGGGCTTCAGTCTCCCTTTAAGGGGACAGGGTAAGCGAAAAATCTTTTGCAGTATCGCAATTCTCCTGCATAGTATAGACCAGAATCCAGAGCCGGCTATATGCAGGCTGCAGCAGCTGCGCGGCCGCAGCCTGCCTATAGCCACGATTTGCTGCCCTTTAGGCGGTAAAAAATTATAGCCAAACATACCTCCACAGCGCGGTTGTGTTGCAGGAAGTCTTTGCGTTATCAAAGGGAGAAAATGATGTGTTAATCATGAGATTTAGTTTGACATAATTGTGCTGGCGCTCAGCACGCGCTCGTGTTATTGCTGCTGTCTTGGTGCTCCATCGCAGAGAAAACTTATGGTCAGTATCAAGCATTAGGTGTATGGGCTAGCATGCAGTTCCCATAGACACTTTTAGTTGGCCGTACGGAACGGGCTTATGTACGCAGGAGCGTTGCGGGTTGCGAGTGCGCATGCGCAGAATGTTCGTACCGCTGGGCCGCTTGTGTACGTACGCACGTATCATGTCGTTGCGTGCGTGCGCTACGGGCACGTTGCGTGCTGCGTTGACAAGATGGCGGCGCCCTGCTCACCCGCTTCGGAATAAATGCGTGTCAGCACTGGATTCTTTTGACGCGATAGCTCGCTCAAATGGTAGCGGTTCGCTTTTATTTCGCAAACTCTCGGCCACGCGTAAAGGTATAAGTGATAACTGGCCCTGGTTTTTCAGATCATTTGCCAATTTTCAAGCTCTTAGGCCTAACTAAATGCCCTGTGTTTACATCGCAAGAACGACACCTGGCGAAGCAGTTGTCCAGCTTTTAGTCATTTGTTACGTTTTGTTCTATTTGCATAGGTTTTCTTGGAACGAAAAAGGCTCATAGTGCACCCACCCTAGTTATCAGTTATTATGGATGAAAATTTCTTCAACACAGCGTTGATGTGCTTTGATGTCTTGTCACTAGATGGCGCCACCGCTTACGCGTGCCCCTGAGGGACGCTACGGCATGGCCAGCTAAAAGTGTTGTGCTTACACTATTTACAGCGTGCGCAACGCAGTAAGCGATGCGTGCGGAAGCTTACTGCGTACGCTTAACTAAAAGTGTCTAATGCGTTGCTAATCCTTCCTGCCGGCCGTAAAGCACCGCCCTCAAATAAGTGTAAATAAAGTTAACGTCTTGTACATTCTTCCTTGTGCTGTCTCTGAGCCTGAGTTAACTTTCTTTCTGGCTTTGCACCACAAATTGCAGTGAAGAATTTGGTGCATATGCCGTGAAAGGGTAAATGCGTGTGCATCTGTCATTGTGTAAGCTGTTTCTGTGGCTCGTTTGTTTGAAGGGTCTTCATGTGCAGTTTTCACTATTTGAATGCAAGATTTTGTGCCACTCGGACACTTTTAATCTAAGCTGAAATTTCGCTGTTCGCTTCTACTTTCATGCAAAATCTTGCTGGTGTATGTGGCTTTCAAGTTAAAGCGGTTTGGGCTAGTTGGTCAGTCATCATTTGAGGCATCTTTACTAGTGCAAGAGAAGACCTGTATCCTGACCTCCCTCTTTTTTGCCCTAATCAAGATGCCTCAAATAAAAATTGTGATCAGTCCTGAGCATGTCACCATCGTTCTCCACTTTATTTGCTGTGCAGTTTTGGGCCCACCCGAGGCCCACCCCCACGATTTCGTGGCCCTCCTCCGCCGGGCATGATGGGGCGACGTGGGCCTCCCCCAATGATGCGGCCCATGATGGGGCGGCCTCCTCCCCCTGGCTATCGACCTCCCTTTGACCCCAGTTTTCCACCTCCACCCAACATGGGCCCACCACCCCCGATGGGCATGGGGCCACCACCAGGCATGGTACGATCTTTTCATTGACTTTGTGACTTGCACGACTCTCTGGTTCATTCCCCTATCCTGCAAAGGAATAGTGATGACTGCCAACACTTTGCATCTCTGCTGTATGCTCTGTTGCACACAGACTATGCACACAGACCACTCCAGTTCCTGGAGCTATTGCAGGCTGGAAGTTGATTCTCATTGTTGCTTGGAAAGCGAACGCTCTTCTACGAGGTGCGGATGAGGTATTTAATTGGCCCTTGCCTCCCACATCGCTCGGAGCTGAGCTGAGTTAGCAGGCCTCGCAATCCCTTTTAATGCGTTAAGGAGCTTGTGAGGTGGAAAAGGGGGCGTCGCCAGAGTGTAAGGTAGGCTTCTGTGGCTCCGTTCTGTTGTTCGTCCTTGAAAAATACCAGGAGTGCCAGCGGTGGAGCCTTGGGCTGCTTGAGAGAACGGAAGCTTTCCATTTCTCTACCAGAAGCACTGTGAGTGAGTGTGACTTCAGCGTTCGTCATTGCAGAAGTGGACTCTAGGAGCAATGTGGAGGAGTGATGCTGCTGTGTGGGTGGTACAAAGAGTGGCCGCTATTGTGTTTCACTCTTAAGGCGGAGTTTAAGCATCTCTTTCCTCTAGGAACATATTGCATAGTCTCATAAGGTGAACACAGAGACAAAGCAGACTGGGCACGCGCAGATTTTGAAGGTTTGCGCTTGCACTTTCAGCCTTGCCTTTGACATGTTTGCCCATTTTGTCATGTTGACCACATTTGTGCCCCGCCTCAAAAAAATCACTTGAAACGTGTGTTCTTGCGGGCCATAGAAATGGCACATCCTAGTAAGAGTCAACCAAAATCATGCAAAACTAACCGCTTTGCAACCACCTGTGCACCATGGTGCTCCCTTCACGACCTGCGCAGTTCATGACACTGGATGGCATAATTACAGTCGACGACCGAAAATTCGGACACCTGATTTTTCGGACATGCTTGATTATTCGGACTTTTTCGCGGCACTGCGACATGGCCCATAGAGCCAATGTGTAAGAGCGCTTGAAATTTCGGACGCACCGCAACTGACCACTCGATTTCTCGGACCTCGTTCGCACTCGCCGCCAGTACCCAAGCTGCCATTTAATGTGTACAGTGGAACCTCATTGACTCAAACTGCAGGAGAGATCGAAAACTTGATCCAACAAAACGAAATTCAAGCTTAAAGGGAGCCTCTTAACTTGTGACGCTGAAATTCTGCGCGAGTCGGCACATTGCGCTCTCGTGTTTTAGAATTCGCACTGTTCTTGAATGTCTTCCGCCGCACGAACTTGAACCGTAGTCTGAGTTCACAGAATTCATCTGTGCCAAGCCTTTCGTCCTGAATACGGAACGCGAATACGATCGCAGAGGCTACACGCATGCCGTGGCCTCCGCGATCGAAGCGCGTTTTGGGCGCGCCGCCGGAGCAGATCGCGGAGGCCACGCGCGCGCACAGAAGCTTCCAAGTGCCATCTATGGATGGCGCCCGAGGCTGTGATCATCATCATCATCAACTTTTTTTTCCGCCGCGATTTTCCGCTATTCACATCGGCATCAGTATCGCCAGCTGCAGCCTTTTGTGACGTGTTAGCGCGTTCGCCGTATTAGTTGTAATTGTGGCTTTCGTGTGCTGCCGCCGAGCTTCGCAGTTTTAGCGCGATGGGCAAGCACCTTAAGCTACACGGCTGGGAGTTAGCTCTCGAACACGGTAAGCGTGCGGCGGGCAGGAAATTTGACGTGGCCGAGAAGTGCGTCCGATGATGGTGCAACCAAAAGAGAAACACAAGCTGCAAAAAGCACGCTTTCCGAGGCAAGCCGTGCGAGTTTCCCGAACTGGAAGAAGAGCTGCTCCTCTATGTGATGGAATTTCGAACCAACAACGGCTACGCGTTGACAGCGGACGTGCTGCGCGGCTTTTTTGGGATGAGTGTGCACCAGAGCACAACACCAGCTCAAGAGTCGAAATGCTCCGCAAGTGACAATTGAACGTAGAATAAATGTCGCTCATTCCCTGGTTCGTGTGTTTTTACTTTAAAAAAAAATTTTTTGTGCACATCGCGTGTATGGGCCGCACCCTAAAAATTGTCCCTGGAATCTGGAAAAAAAAAAGTGCGGCCCTTATACGCGTTTATACGGTATGCCGCGCGGCGAAATATAGTCATGAGAAGCTTTAGAATGTGTGCAATACAATTGGCCGCTTTCTCCGGCATACTGGTGATAAGTTTGTGATTTTTTCGATGAAATTTGATTTTCCGGACTGCCCGATTTTTCGGTCGTTTTCGCGGTCCCTAGAGAGTCCGAAAAATCGGTCGTTGACTGTATCTTAAATTACTTGAAATTGAGCATAGCTTGAGGAAAAAAAAATTTTAAACTTGCCACTGTCAGAAACAGCAGGAGGGCCGCATCGAAGAGCAGCAGGGATATAAAAACACGCAGATAGTACTCACAGTTTGCGCGAACTAACAAGAAACGCAGGACCCCACACGCTCACGTGTAAAGTCAGCCTCGGCCTTGCTTCGGTCTGCTTGGTTCCATGCGTTGGTAAGTGCTGGTAGCGCCACTTCCCAGATGCAGTGGCAACGTGCTTCAACGAGGCAGAAAATTCGAGCTAGTTGGTACACATTCATTGCGGAAAATTTTCTTTGTCTTTGTTTGCCAGCACTCGAATTTTTCTCAAGGCGTGTTTCCCAAGGCCAGTTTTTGCCGAGTGTTTGCTCTTTATCAAAATTACTGTATATTGCTGGTTATAAGTTGACCGTCCAACTCATAAGCCCCCCCCCCCCCCCCCTTGGCAAAAAAAGATTTTGACTCTGAATATAAGTTGACACTGCCTAAGTCCGCGGCCCTAGCTTGGCAGTAAGTTTTTCAGAAGACAGAGTCACGTAAATAGACATTTATTTCTCCATGAGACATCTCTTACGTGAGAAAGACAAGGTCGCGGTCATCGCCATCGTGTGAGCCACTGCTGCTGCTGGACATCGGAAGTGGCGCCAAGAGGCTGCACATGGAAAACGCTGCACAGACCATACCAGGCATCGTTGGCCCATTGCGTCACTTTGCTCAGAGTGTCTGAAGAACAGGTCACGTCCACTACCGCTTTTTTCACAGATGTGGTGATTTGGCTGTGGGAGGAGACCAGGATGAGCATGCTGTGCGGGGCTTTAGCAGTGCCCCCGGATGCCTGCACCACACTAGACGAACCATTCAAGGGCAGTTTCGTCATTGAAATATTCCTTTTCATAAACCCGCAGGATAACTTTAAGTGGAAACTTTTCCGTTGTCAGCATCGTTTTCTTATTGAACTGAAGAAAGGGTGGTAGCTTGTGCCCATCTGCAGTGCAGCACAACATGACCTAGTGCGTGTTGCCCGTGGTCAGCAGGCGAACCTGGCTCTCTCCTTTCCTGGACACGGTCCTTTTACTGGGCATATCGAACCAGGCCAGAGTCTGGTTGGTGTTGCCGATTGGACCAAGTAGGAACAAATGTTTTGCTCTCGGGTCACTACCGCAGCCCAGAAACGTGCGCTGTTTCTCTTCGTATGCTTCACGCAACCTTTGACATACGGTTGTGCATCACCTTAGGCTGAGGCTGTTCCGTTTCGTGACATTTGTCACTCATTTCTTTGACACCTTAAACTCTGTGCATGGGATCCTCTGCAGCAATGCATGCATTCGCTTCAGTGTCGTTGTAGCAAAGACTCCTGCCTCTTTGGTTGGGAACCCAATTCCGAACTGCCTCCTCAACAGCAGGGTATTGTCCATTGTTGCCAAATCGTGGGAAATTTGCTATATCATGGGAAAAGCTAGCTACCAAGGGAAAAATGGAAAGTTATTTTTGAACCATTGAGAATACGGGAAAATTTCGGTGTGGCTGAAAACTGCTATTTCAAACGTGTTTTCTCGGGAAAATGTCTAGAGAGACCATGAAAAGTTATTCATCATGGCAGCCCGACTGGTCTTGGGAGCAGAAATGTGGTCTGTCTTCTTCTCTTTCCTGCCTAGCCTTGACTGCAGAAAGCTGTCCAGGAGTATACAGTAATTCCTCGTTATAACGAAATCGCTTTACTCGAAATATCTCTTTATTCGAAATTTCTTCCGGTCCCGACCCAAACGCATGCATTTTAAGCCGCATTACTCGAAGACCTTGACCCGCTTAGAGCGAAGTGGCAAGCGGAGGCATCGCCGCCGCCGAGCGTAGGCAACTCCGCCGTGGCGGCAACCCTTTGCGCATGCAGTGCCAAATTAATACCGCCGACGAATTAGACTCATGCAGGCATAGAACAGCCCACAAAAGTACCAAACCCACGATCGATGACCTGCCTAGTAACGGGCACCAAAAGAGTGCCGAGTGTCCCCTGCTCAGTGGGGCCAAATTCCATGGTGCAGTGCGCCCGAACCGTTAATCTCGGTCGGAACCGCATTCCTGGTGTTCCCCGTGACAGAATCCACACGAAAATAGTTTTCCTCGCGCTTTGCGATGCCAGAAAACCGCGGTGTCTTGGATGCGGAAAAGTGGCCGGTCATGCTCGAATCGCGCCCTTGGACTAGACAAACGGTCTATATGCGTGGTAGGGGGACTGAATTTTGTTCTTACGGCGGGGACACGTGTGCGAAAAGCGAGCGCGATTCACCGCGGCGCGAAGTTGCGAACGGTGCCGCAGCATCCGATCGCAGCTTGCCGCTTGCGTCCAACCTGCTAGATGTCAACGACGGGAAGCGGGAGCCAATGTTAGCGCGGAGAGCGGCAACGTCATGATGACGTAGGGCGCGCTCCTTTGAGCTGGGCTGGCCTGCCCACGGCCGGTCTCGACGCGCGCGAGCGAGCGAGGGAGCGCGCGTTGAGACCGGCCGTGGTAAGGGACTTTAGGCCGTGGCCTGCCAGCTGCAGCCGTGACGCCGCCGGCGTCTGAAAACGCGATAGTATTGTTTGTTCAAGCCGCTTTGGTGCTGCTCCTGTCTGGTGCGGTTCGCCTGCCGTCTGCTAGCTCCGTTGCCGAAGGTGTTGTGGAAATCGAACATATCTTTTATTATGGGACTAGACAGTAAAGGGGTGCCGAGTGTAGCGCCTTTGAGTGCTGTCCAGTCCCGAAGCGCTAACAGCTGCGGCATCGATGTGAAACCGGCTAGGCTTAGCGCGACCAGGGCAGTCAGGGAGCAGCGCGCAATTTGTCACCTGGCGTTGCTGCAGGTGGCGTCGTTGCCGAAAGCTCCACTCTTGCACAGGCATGCTGTCGTTGCTTGAATCTAGGAGGCAGACTTTATGGTAGTATGGCTGCTTTGTATTTTCTTGTGCGAACGTGAAGTAAGCCAAGCCTGCCGGCCTGTCGGTCAGCCTGGATCCCGTCTGGATCACAAAAATGAGCTAAAGCTTGTTATTGATATAGGTAATAAACTCTGGTATAAGAAATTTGAAAACTGTATCATCTTTGAGGGTCGCTGACCAATACTGAGTTGCTGGTAGAAGTAACAAATGTGCTACGAGCAAATTTTGTAGCGAAAGCTACATTGGCCACGAACTTGCGATTGCGCTGTGGCAGTGCTCCGAGGAGGCACAGAGACCGACCGCCGCGTGGCGTCCTCCGCCAGCTTCCTTGCAGTTGTGGCGCAATTAATTATAGACTGTTTTTGCTTTTTTTCGAGCGGTCGCTTATATCGAATTATCGCTTATAACGAATTTTTTTGCCGCCCCGCTGACTTCGTTATAACGAGGGATTACTGTAATTAATCGTGGGTGCGGCACGGGTACACTGCACAAGAGGCAAGGGTGGGACACCCATAACTGCATTCTCCTTTGGGAAGGTGGGGAGGGGACAGCTTTCTCATTTTCCCATAGCATATCCTTCCTCGAGCACACTGATTCCAGGAATTCATTCAGATACCTTAACAACTTTTTCGGCTATGCTGTAGAGGCTAGGCAGGGTTTTTGTCCCCACGTGGGAAGTGGATTGATCGTTGTTCGGGCTAGAGGTGCAGAGTGGTGAAGGAGATAAGTTAGAGCGAAGGTGTGGGGTCGCTAGGTCACTCCCCCACAGCATGGAGACAAATGCCCACGGCACCCAGATTTCAATGGAGGAATCACCAAAGACGTCCATCTGTTCTGAGAACATGAGAAGGTGGGGCTCCCCCACTTCAACCTTGCACCCTCTTTCATCCCTGCCCTCAAGGCGCAGATGGCATACAATGACTGTTGGCTTCCATCAGGTGTCACTGTGTTATATGCTTAACGCCAGAATCGTGAACTTGCAAGTACCATATCTACTCGCATAATAGGCGCACTTTTTTTCCAGAAAATCCGGCTCAAAGTTCGGGGTGCGCCTATTACGCGGGGTAAAATTTCCGGAAATTTTTCGACTCGCGAAATTGAACATACCGCATAAACGCACCCGTGTACGGGCCGCATCCTGTTTTCCCGAAGTAAATAATAAAAAAAAATATCAGTGTAAGGGCCCACCCAAGCTTTCCACGATCCACGCAGGAATAGCCTTCGAAATGCACGCGCCATGGCCTCCGCGATCAGCTCCGGCTGCGAGCAACGCGCGCTTGGTCGCGGAGGCCGCACACGCGCAGAGGAGCTTCCAGCTGCCGCGCACGGATGGCGCCCAAGGTCAAGCTTATCATCATCATCAACTTTTTCGTCCGCCGCGAGCTTTCGCTGTCTATATCGACATCAGCATCACCAGCTCGTTTTTTTTACGGCTGTCAAAGGGCCAGTTTCTGTCATAGCGTCTTAGTTCATCGTAGTTGTTGTTTTGCTGCGCTGCCGCCGAGCGTTGCTATTTTAGCGCGACGGACAAGCGCCTTAAAGGGACAGTGAGGAGAGCACTATTAATATTTTTTTTACAGCAAAATCCGATAGTTCAGCATGTCATGGCTTTGTTGCCACTTGGCCGGCAGCGAAAGATACATTTATTTCTAAGAAATTTGGATTCGAAGTTGAAAAAGTTTTTCCCGCCGCTCTGATTCAAACTTGGGATTCTCCTATGACGACACAGGACTAAGTGACGTGAAACATGACGTAACGCAGACTCCGTGATTTCTAGCAGCTAGCGCTGCCTAGCAGCAGTTGAAACGAAAGCTACCGCCGGCCGCACGTTGAAGGCATCTGTCTGCTATAGACCTTTCCACAAATTCCGCCGCGCCACCAACCGGCCGCGCAAAGCACTCTGGGAAAACGGAGCGCCGCGGCGCCCGCGGCGCCGCGCTCGCGTCTTTTTGTCCGTCTCTCCGACTGCGCCTGCTCACCGGAAAGCCTTCCTCTGCCATCTCGTCGCCATCGCTGTTTCTTATACCTGTGCTACATGGGAACGTTCGAATGACATCTGAGTCGAATGACATTCGAGAACTGGAATGACATTCGGACTCGACGGACGCGCGCGGTGCTACACGAAACCTTCCAAGCGCATTCGAAAGCCTCAGCTCGTTTTCAGTGTACAACGATGACGACGGCGGTGGTCACACTGCTCCGACAACGACACTATCACGGTCAACAGCAGCATGTGCTTATAGTGAAATATCTAGTTTACTATAATATGATTGCAGTGGGACACGTTTTTCAGGCCAACGACACCGACGAATCCGATCGGCGGACGGTCAGCCTTGTCGGCGGCTGAGCGAAAGCACGGTGATGAGGCGGCGGTGCAAATATGTTCGCGCTTCTAAATGAGCGAAACGAACGGCCATATTTCACATGTGCAAACCTGAACAGTCACCAGCGATAAGCGCCTGCCAAATTAATTTCAGTCGACGATGACTCCCTTCCCTTCCGCGACGACTAGGCCTAGCGAGTCCGTAGGGTATACGATCTGTGATTGCGGCGGTCGTAATGAGCGAATCACTAGCTTTAGCGAATGAAAATGGTCACCGAGTGTAGCTTTGGCAATAGTGACCTGAAATTAATTATTGCTTACATCGCTGGGCACGCATATGACGAACGTGAAACGCTGGTGTGACCCAGACTGCCGAGCTGTGCTTTACGGCCAGCAGCAGTCGTCGCCGTCGCTAGCTTGTGGATAACAAGTTAGGCCGTTTCAATTAAAGCGAACGGTATGGATAAAGTAGTTTAAAATAAAGTACTGGTCACGTCGGAGGAAGCCGGGACAAAAAACGAGAAGCGCCGGTCCTGCGCGATGTCAACAGCCCGCGGTTAAGTGTTTCTCAGGCGTGCGATCGCATCATCGCTTCCCACACATTATCGCACTGCGTAAACAAGCACGGCTACAGCCGGTAATAAAGAAAACAGGTTGATTAATAGAACTAAAGCGCCGATTGTGTTTTATGCCATGAGAACGAGTACTAACTGTTCGTACGCACCGATGTAAACAATAGTATGAGTGCAGTTGTCCTCATGGCGCACTCCTGGGTAAATTTCATGCTGACGCGGTAAATGTTCACAGCTGTAATATATAATCTTCAAGCACTCCCTTAGACAGAACACGATCTATTTGTTAAACGTGACTCAGTTGGTTGACACAGTAAGCGAATGTTGGTTGACACAGTAAGTCGAATGTTGCGTTCCGCGCGGCCACGGATCACCAGCCGAGCACCAGCAGACGCAAAGACCGGCGTTCTCCCAATGCATGTATACACAGAGCCCTCGCCGCTCATGTGCCCATGGTGGTGGTGAATAACTTTATTCATAAAAGCCCCCCCCCCCCCCCCCCCCCCCCAAAAAAAAACGAAAATTATGCAGCAGCATTACGAGCGGCCTTCAGGCTGCTGCCGGTTGTGGCGTCCTGGCCGTACCTAGTCGCGACGCCCTCTGCCCCGGTCACCAGCCGAAGTTGGAGATTCGCATGTGCCCATTGCTCTGCGTAATCACAGCAGGCGTCCGTTCCGCATACACTCGGTGTGGAAAGATCGTGGAGAGACGATCCATGTATCCCTTGAGCCCGCTAGTGTTGAAATGCGTACCACATATTTTGTGGTGTTTCGAAGGCTTCCACAGGGTAAATCGCCCTTGCGAACCTTGCCGATTTATCCTGCGCACCCATTCTAGCTTCAGCTTCTTGTCCTCGGGGAATACGTGGTATGAAATGTTGATGTCCTTTCTCATGTTGTTACTACAGCTGGACACGCAGCACCTTTGACCGCCACCGCGATTCAAATCTGCAGACATGTCGAATGTCTAAAAAAATACCCACATAACTGCAGAAAGACTAAGAGATAACCACCACAGCAGTGCGCTGCAACATTTACAACGCGCGCGAGAAGACGCACAACGCCTGAACACGGCGGAACAACACAGCAACACGCTTGACAGCAGACGACGCGGGCGGCGACCTCTCCTTTCTCCCATCATGCTTTGCGCGGATCCGCTAGGGGATGGCGCGGCGCTGCAATTTGTGGAAAGGTCTATTGCGGCCGTCGCTACAGTCGCTTCGCTTACGTTTGCACTGGCGTTTTGCCAGCGTTACGATGGATCTCGTTCTCGAAGTCGTCAACGAAGTTCTCGCAAATAGACACCTTTAGCATACCGTGTACCTTGTTACCGCTAGCGGAATACCGGGAGCCCCCCTAACGCCGGTGAGCAGGAGCTGATTGGTCCCGATGCTTCAGGCGCGCGCGCAGCTGCCGGGCACGTGGCGCCATCTGGCGACGTCAAGGAGATTTGCGCATGCATTGGCTGCGCCTCAGTGATTTGTGGCTTCTCGGGTCCTAGAGTTGCTAGAACCATTGGTTCTAGCAACACTGCTTTGTCCTATGACGTCATCACGCTTGTACTTGCGAGTTTGGCCTGTGGCGGCGATACCTGTATTTTGGTTCTTGCTCTTTTCTACGTTACAAGAGCTTTGTTGTCAGTATGAGTGGCGTTTTTGTAATCAGGAGCTGGTACTCTGCCGATACAAGCCAACTTCAATTTCTCTTCAGTGTCCCTTTAATAGCTACACGGCTGGGAGTTAGATCTCGAACACGGCAAGCGTGCGGCAGGCCGGAAATTCGACGTGGACGAGAAGTGCGGCAGTTGCGACTGCGGCGTGCCTAAATTTTCGTATGCGACTCCTATCGCCGCGGTTTTCGGGGTCCTAAGTTGGGAAGGTTTCCGGCTGATGAAGCTTTCCAAACAGACGTTTAAAGTGAGCATCCCTGAAAACTGTGTGCGGCTGTTCCACGCTATGTCGTTGTACGTGCTGTGGGTCCGCAGCAGCTGCGACGGCAGCAGCACTAATGACGACTAGTAGTCAGTTCAGCAAAAACTTTGTTAAAATAAAGATTGGGGGGTGGGGGCCGGCGAGGCGTCGGCTTGCAATCGGGTAAATACAGTATTGATCGCAGTGCCAAGTTCGGGGTGCGCCTATTATGCGCGTGAAAAAAAAATCTGATTTTTTGCGCCCAAACTAGGGGTGCACCTATTATGCGAATGCGCCTATTATGCGAGTAAATACGGTGTACAGGAACGTGGGATTTTTTGCGCCCAAACTAGGGGTGCACCTATTATGCGAATGCGCCTATTATGCGAGTAAATACGGTGTACAGGAACGTGTGGACTTTGTCGGTGCGGCTAGAGCACTGCGAACACCTGTTTCACACACATCAGTGCTTGGCCCGGGCCTGCCATGAGAAAGTGTGCTGCTTAGACCATGTGCTGCGAGATGTTTTGCGGGCAGGTGGAAAAATATACCTTTTAATTTGAACCTCCTAAATGCAAGTCGCACATGCGCCAATCTAATCTCAAAACTTACGATGACGATGTGATCAATCGCAGCACAGAAGGTTTTTGTTGGAGGGTAGCTCAGGCCACTAGCGTCTCTATTGTAATGCTGAGTCTGCAGGGAATGCTGTGCTGTGGAGGTGGAAGCCGCTATGACAAGCTGTCTCTCCGATTTTCATAATTCATGTTTTCTCCATTCCCTCATGCATGACAGAGCCCTCCACTACGGCGTATCTCATAGCCTTAGTCGCTTTGGGACGTTAAACCCCCATAGACCAAACCAACCACTTTTTTGACACAGGTTGTGGTGCCATCTTGGCATCCGTTGGGCAGGCACACAAACCACACACATCACTGTTAGGGACTGCTATTGTGGTGAAGTGAAATGCAGAAAGGCATGCAAAAATGCTTCTGTGTGCTTTGTGACTGGTCATGTGGTTTTTTTGTATTTACTCGTGTAATTTGCGTGCCCTTAATTTATTGCCGGGTTTATATAAAAAGAAAAACTTTTGCTCGCACATTTTAAGCTCCCTGCTGCGCCAGACCACCAGCATGCAGGCAGGTGAGCTCATTGGGGGGAATATTGGATTGGGGGAGCTGGATTGGGGGGAATATTGGTGGGGCCGCACTGAAACTGCCAAACTGTTGGCTGTTTTTTTTGCCGTTGGTCATCCGGCCCGCACAAGACGGTGCTGTTTTATTGTCTGTTATCTCCATTCGTCTCTGACTGCTGGCTTTACTCGTTCATTACATTGAGCTGCGCACTCCTGTTCAAATTGTTCCGCATTCTAATTCCTGTCTTTTTAAGCAGACTCGCTTTCGTACCATGTCCGACTTTTGAATCTGCACATAGGTTGACTTTACGGGCCCGTGTATCGGTCAAGCCCCCACCTTAGGAAGGTAATTAAAAAAAAAAAAATTTACTTGTAAGCAGCAGTATACAGTACTTTTGGCTGTGCACCATCTGGGACGCTGATTGACACCACTGTGTGCTTTTCAGGCTTCTATCCACGTGATTCTTTCATGGCAGTGAGGGCACAAAAACTGTGCGTTTGTCGTATGCCGTCCGCTGCTTGTGCGGTGAAACCTTCTCACAAGTTGTGCGGCTGCATGTCAGGCCGTATTGCACTGCCGGGCCCTTTATCATTTTGAAGCTGTTCTGCTTTGGCGGCAGTGTGCACGCAATACAGCATTGATGGAAATGAGAAAAATTTACCATGATGACAGCGGTTTTTTCAGGGTCATTCAATAATTTGAGCATTTTTTTTTCGAATGGACGATCCCGTGACTTTACGTGCCATAGTTGCCCTGAACTCTGCTGCACTCACGCTCTTAGGAAGTCCGGGTTGTGTGTGTGCCTGCTTAATGGACCTTTTATTACTGCTCTGGTGTTGCTGGCTAATCATGCATTTGCAGAGTTACGTTTGTCATCCTTTCTCCGGAAACAGGCTGGGCCACCACCCCCCAACTTTCAGAATGGAGGTGAGGCGTTTGGAGGGATGCCACCACCACGGCCACCTTTGATGCCACCGCCTGGCTTTGGCATGGGCCCTCCTCCACATCAGCAGCAGCAGCACCCGCCACAGCAGGGGCCACCCGCCATGGGTGGCCCCCCTCCAATGGGAGGCCCACCACCGTCCCTGGGCCCACCGCCAGGCATGCCACCACCCGCCACCAGCATGCACGCACCACCTGCTGCAACGGGGGCCATGGCCCTGACTCCGCAGGGTACCCCGCAAGGTGCCCCGCCACCTCAGCAGCCTTGCCTTGACCTCTCGGGGGAGATATGGGTGGAGACCAAAAATGCCCAAGGAAAGGTGGGTACCTGGTGGTGTTCAGTGGATTGGTGTTAGTTCATTCAAAGTACCCCTAAAGGCCCTCAAAGGAGGGTATTACAGCATGGGGTGTGGTTCGTTTGAACTGTCGCTGTGGTTCCACCAACATTGATTGTGGACACTTCAGTGAGAGAAAACAACTGTTAGTTAGCTTGAGCCTTCACTGACGACGCAGAGTGGCATGGCGGCTGGCATCTGGACAGCAGTAAGTGAGCACATACCACCAGTAACCATGGCAGCCCATTGCACTACTGCCTTGAGCACACTGTTGTTGTGCATGCCACCATCACCCGGAACTATCTGCAGATGCACACCACTGGTCACCAGCTGTGTTCTTGCTGTTCCACATGTAGCCCTGTCATTGTCATGATGAGTCAGAATGTCTGGTTTGGCATCCATGGGGAAAATGGTGGACTAGTGCAGGGGTGCAACAGCTGCGACAAAAGCATGATATTTGTTAAAATCGTTCCATGCTACGCCAGAATGCCTTGGCAATGTGCAAAAGTTTTCAGTTGCGCTAAATTTAGTGAGAAATAAAAGCCCCAGGTTGGCAGCCTGCAGTTTCGGTGCTGTATCAGACATTGCCAATACAATCCAGTTGCAGAGACGAAACTACGAGAAGACACGTGTGTACATGGAGGAAAAAAAAAAAACTCTGGAGGGTGCGTCTGGCGATAACCTTGCGCCTAGTTTTAAAAACAGCTAAGGAGAGAGTCGGTCCCCCACGTGATAGCCTGCATAGGTATCACCGCTGCATGTCTGCATGCATGGGTCAGCACGGCAAACTGACCATAGATGGCTGCTCCATGGGCTGGGCCATACAGACACATGCACTAAAACATGCCGACAACAAAGCATTCGGTACTGACTCGGAGAGTTTAAAATGGGCGAGGGAACGACTTCGTGAGCACTTGGCTTGCGAAGGCTGGTTGCGTGATGGCAAGCTCTTAGTGTTTTACCTCCATGCGTGCGTGGTTGGTGTGGATGCTGAGAGACTGTTTTGGTCGGATTTTTATTACTGTATTTACTCGTATAATGATCGCACCCCCAAATTTTGTTGCCAAAACTCAATTTTCTTTATTCCCTGCGTAACGATCGCACCCCGAACTTGCTGCTTTAATTTGTAGACGATGTTGAGTCTAGCCGACGATGATCGTACTTGCTATCTGTCTGACAGATGGCACGTGCAGATGACCATCTTGCACTGTCAGCATTGCAGCGGCAGCTGCCTGTTGGCTGACCTACAGTCACACGGGCAGTCTAAATGCGGTTATGCTTAATCGCGGTTGCCAAACTTATCTGTGGTAATCTCGAATCACGGTTCGCCGTTGTCTCAAGGCTCGCCACCGTTCTGGGTTGAGGTGCAAAGAAGTGATGCGGTGATCGGGCTAAAATTTATTGTTCACGTAAATAGTAAGCCCTGGGATACGGGAGCGTCAAAAATGAATCCTCCTTGAGGACCGCTGGCCTGTACCGAGTTGCTGGTAGGAGTAATAACTGTGATACAAGCTAGTTTTACGTTCTCAGCCGCGTAGCAGCTGCTGCCGTTTCAGCGCGACTGACCCGATCTGCTTGCACGCCAACTCCGCTGCTAAGGCGTCGCTGAAATCGATTGCAATTGCCTTTTTTTTAGGCGTACTACTACAATGCTCGTACTCGAGAGTCTGCGTGGAATAAACCCGAGGGACCTGGGATCAAAGTTCTTAGTCAAGAACAGATTGAGAGCATGGCTGCTGCGGCAGGAGTTGCCCCTGGTGGAAATACTGCTGCTGCTGCTGCTGCAACTGCAGGTAAGGCATCTTCCCTGTTCAATGCATGAGGGGCCAATTAATTTTGATAAGCCACTCATATCTCCAAGTATTGTTTAAGCTGAAAGTTATTTCAATAAATAACACACATTCCATCATCATCAGGAGAAGGGCCTCTTCTGCCAATCCCTAGTGTTGCCAGGTGCCCGCCGATTCTCCACTGGGTACAAGCGTTCTGCTTGCTTGGTGATTGGCTTCTCTGGGGTTCAAATGAATCTTTAAGGGAGGACACTACATTTGAAAACCAATAAATGTCCAAAAAGTAGATTTTTCATTATGTACATACAATATAAACGCGTGTAAGGGCCGCACTTTTTTTTCTGAATTCGAGGGCCGATTTTTTGTGTGCGGCCCATACATGCGATGTGCGAATTTTTTTTTTTGTAAGTAAAAACACGCCTATCAGGGAATGAGCGGCATTTATTCTACATTCAGTTGCCACTCGGGGATTATTTCGACTCTTGATCTGGTGCTGTGCTCTGGCGCACGCTCATCCAAAGAAGCCGCACAGCATGTCTGCTGTCATCGCGTAGCCGTTGTTCCGCACTTCCATCACATAAGAGAGCAGCTCTTCTTCCATTTCGGGAAACTCGCATGGCCTGCCTCGGAAAGCGCGGTTTTTGCAGCTTGTGTTTCTCAATGTATCCTTCTGGTTGCACCATCATCGGACGCACTCCTTAGCCGCATCGAATTTCCTGCCTGCTGCATGCTTGCCGTGTTCGAGAGCAAACTCCCAGCCGTGTGGTCTACTAAGGTGCTTGCCCATCGTTAAAACTGCAACACTCAGCGGCAGTACGTGAAAGCTATAACCATCATAACTATGGTGAATACACTAACACGCCACAAAAGCAACAAACGGCTGGAGCTGGCGATACTGATGCCGATGTGGACAGCAGGAGGTCGCGGCGACGAAAAAAGTTAATGGTGATGGTGACCGCGGCCTTGGGCGCCATCCATGGATGGCACTTGGAAGCTCCTGCGTGCGTGTGTGGCCTCCATGATTAAGTGCACCATTACTCTCAGCCGGAGCCCATCACGGAGGCCACAGCACGTGCATTTAGAAGGCTATTCCCGCCTGGACCATGGAAAAATCGGGTGTGGCTTTTACACCGATTTGTTTGTTTTGAAAAATTTTCTTCGGGAAAACGGGGTGCGGCCCATACATGGGTGCGACCCTTCATGCGTTTATATGGTATATCGGCAGTACTATGAGTTACAAACGGCCTTTTCTGCAATTATCAACGGGAAACTACAGTCGAACCTCGTTATAACGAAGTAGCATCAGGACCGTAAATTAGTTTGTTATCGTATTTACTCGCATAATAGGCGCACTTTTTTTTTTTTAAAAAAATCCGGCTCAAAGTTCAGGGTGCGTATTATGCGGGGTAAAATTTCTGGAAATTTTTCAACTCGTAAAATTGAACGTACCGCATAAACGCACCCATGTACGGGCTGCACCCTGTTTTCCCGAAGGAAATATTAAAAAAAAAAAGGATCTGTGTAAGGGCCCCAGCCAAACTTCCCACGACCCACGCGGGAATTGCCTTCGAAATGCACGCGCTGTGGCCTCCGCGATTGACTCCGGCTGCAAGCAACGGGTGCTTGATCGCGGAGTCCTCACGCACGCACAGGAGCTTCCAGATGCCGCCCATGGATGGCGCCCGAGATCAAGGTCATCATCATCATCTACTTCCCGCTGCGAGCTTTCGCTATCCATATCGGCATCAGCATCACCAGTTCCAATTTTCTTGAGGCTGTCTAAGGCCCGAGATCTGTGGTGTGTGTTAGTTCATGTAGTTGTGGCTTTCGTGTGCTGCCGCCGAGTGTTGCGATTTTAGCACGACGGGCAAGCACCTTAACTCTTTTGTTACCACTGGAAAAGGACCGTTTTTTATATATCTCAGACAAACATTTTTTCTAGAAAAAGTGAGATAGATAAAAGTATATAAAATGCATAACAGTGATTGAAATGGAAGGCGCTTTCGAATGAAATTTATTTCAACACAAATTCTGGTTTGAAACGATGGGGAAAAAATTGATACACACAACAAAAAATAAAAAAAGAACAAAATTTTTGTATTTATATGACAATAACTTTCAAAACACTTTTACTAAAAAAATTCTAGAATATGCAAAACAATTTGACTTATTTCTAAAACATGGCATTAAAGTATTAAAAATATAACCTGAATAGTTTTCGAGCTAGAAATTTTTTTATTTATGTTTCTTGAAAAGGCTCATTTGAGGGTGTCGATGATATGATTTTTACAGTCCAACAAAAAAAAATTGGAAGTGTAATGTTATTTGCCAAACGAAAGCTTGGTAAGTGTGGTGTAAAAAAATACAAATCAGAACTTATTTAATTTGAGAAAAAATTGGGAAAAAAAAAATAAAAACACAACAAAGTTAGCTGTGATATAGTGATATATAGTATGCGATAATTATAGCTGCGATATACCTGCGGAATCAAAATCCGACGTTACAACATCGTCGTCCGAATCACTGCTGCTCGGAGAATCTTGAAAATCAGCTGCAGAGGCTGAAGAATCACATGCAGTGGGACTCTTTCGAGTGCGTGAAGTGCCCGAGCTCGACACGACGCCATCCTCACCGCGTATTATGTCGCAATAAACCGAACCAAAATCCTACAATGCAACATCGTCACCAGAGACTCTGCTACTCTTAGCATAAATAGTAATTGCAGTCGACGCAGTAGAATTGCGCGCAGCAAGGTTTTTCTGAGCGCGCGCCGTCCGTGCGCTGACGCCATGCCCGGAGCGTCCTCGCCGTACCCTCCACTTCAAGGCCATTTCAAAAAGTCGTGCGTCATGGGAAAATTGCAGTCTACGCAGAAACCGAAACTGTAGTCTCATAAGAACAAATTAGATGGCGCCACATCATCGTAACGGCTATATTGAGGAGCGTCGGTTCGCACAAACGGACCGGAAGCAGGAAACTGAACGCATAAGCCAGCTTTCTGGGCTCTCGTTGCGCAGTTTCAGCTTCGAAACAACTCCTGATGTTACAGCATCGTCGTCACGGTCCGTGCTAATCGATGCATCAAAAATATGTGGTGCAAACGCAGCAGGATTGCGTTCAACGGGGTTTTTTCGAGCGAGCGCCATTTCCGATTTTGATGGCTTGTTCAAAGCACGGTGGAAGAATATACTAGGTGTCTGAACGACAGCTCTTTTCCAGCAGGCGAAGTTGACGACCGTCGGCTCGTGTTTTCTGGGAGCGTCGTGAGATGGCGCTAGCAGATTAGGGGGTCAGCGGGCGTGTGGGCGGCGTGTGTGCCGGCGACTGCATGTGGAGGAGAGGTAGTGATCGCTGCGCTTGTTTTTGTGCCACGTGTCTTTTTTTTGCCCATTATATTTTCTGTCATACACTCATGTGTATTGTGTGAAGGGTAAAAGCTGTTTCATTCATCCCTATTGATGACAAGCGTAGCATATTTGCCTTTTCAGATGCTCCGCATCTTATGAAGTGTGTGCGCAACCGTCTGCATTCCCAAAAGGTTCTAAACTTTCCTGGTGGCCGTGTCCAATGGGCACACTATGATAAGCTTTTTGTTCAAGACCAAAAGCAGCCTGGACACCACTTGCGTGTTTGCCACAAGCTCACATATGCCCATATTAATCCGTCGAACACGGAGAAGATGCGCGTAAAACTCGCTACCCAGCTGTTCAGTCGAAGTGTGGCCAGCGGGCTGGAGTTTTACTCGCAAAGGAAAACAGTAGGACTGGAGAATGTTAAAGGCACGGTAGAATTCACCTTGAAATTTAACGATCTGTTTGACGCACTCAATCGCAATCATCCCAAAGAAGGCATCAGTGAAAACAGCAAAGATCTCAGAGTTCTCGCCTCCTTGTACTGGCTCAACAAGTGGGAGGGGGAAGTGGTGGCCGGAAGGATATCTCGCGATCATTTTCTGACAGAGCAGACTGCAGCAGGCTTGCGTGTCACAGTTTTGTCAGCTTTAGAGCTGACAAGATATTTGCTCAAACAGTGTGGCTTCAAGTACGTACTGACTGGAAAATTTAACCAGGATGTATTAAGTTCTCATAGGCCGAAACAAAATCTTCAAATGCGACGCCTGGGAGTGCCAGTTGATCCCAAATTTTGTCCAGCTCTACCAGATCTTCGGACTGAACTTCATCTTCAGTGGCCGGCCAAACAAAACCGGCATCCACGAAACAGTTCCTTATTGTGGACTGCCTGATCTCATTTCATGACCCGTACAACGTTTCGAGTGTCGTCTTGTTGTTGATTGATATTGAAAACCAGTTGCATCACCTAATGCTTCCGGTAATTGCACTTGAGCGAACGGATAATGCCGTTGTCCAAAGGCTGCAAAGCAAAAGTTGCGTTTGGTGGCAGAAACGCCAAGCGAACTGCCTTCAGTACAATCGAGACTTTGTGTACTGAATAGTTGTCTAAGAGCAACAGGACCTTTGGTGGCAGAAACGCCAAGCAAACTGCCTTCAGCACAATCGAGACTTTGTGTGCTGAATAGTTGTCGAAGAGCAACAGGACCTTTGGTGGCAGAAATGCCAAGCGAACTGCCTTCAGCACAATCGAGACTTTGTGTGCTGAATAGTTGTCTAAGAGCAACAGGACCTTTGGTGGCAGAAACGCCAAGCAAACTGCCTTCAGCACAATCGAGACTTTGTGTGCTGAATAGTTGTCTAAGAGCAACAGGACCTTTGGTGGCAGAAACGCCAAGCAAACTGCCTTCAGCACAATCGAGACTTTGTGTGCTGAATAGTTGTCAAAGAGCAACAGGACCTTTGGTGGCAGAAACGCCAAGTGAACTGCCTTCAGCACAATCGAGACTTTGTGTGCTGAATAGTTGTCTAAGAGCAACAGGACCTTTGGTGGCGAAAATGCCAAGCAAACTGCCTTCAGCACAATCGAGACTTTGTGTGCCGAATAGTTGTCGAAGAGCAACAGGACCTTCCTGTGCTGCCTCTCCATGTCCTGATCGAACACTTTGAGCCACTCCTTGAAAAGCTTGGATGTTATCCATTCTTTTTTGTTAGACGTGTACTCAACCTGCAAATTCCGGACGCCTTTCAGGCACCTCAGATGTGCAGACTTGCCGATGACAGTGAGCCATCCTTGTTCACAGCAATGGTGACCATCACCCGGTCTTTGTTCTTCTTGTCTCCATGGCAGGTTTCGTTCTTTACTGCCAGTGACCGCTCTGGCAACAACTTGAAAAACATGCCGGTTTCGTCGACGTTGTAGACGTTGCACTTGCCGTATTCTTGGAGCAGAGGCCGAAAGTTCTCCAGCCACTTTTCACATGTCTCCACGTTGACAGCGGACCCTTTGCCAGACAGCGTGTGGCACGCGATCTCGTGCCTGTCTTTGAAACGTTGCAGCCAACCGCTGCTTGCATGGAAATCGTCATGCCAGTGCACAGGCCAGGCTGTTGGCCTTCGTTTGAAGAAGTGCTCCCGATACTGGCATGTTTCGCGCCCTCACGTCTTTAAACCATGGAAGCAAAGCCGCTTCCACATCCGGGTGATGGCAAGGCCTGACTCGCTTACGGTCGGCTTTTAAGGCGTCCTCGGTGTTACCCGCAATCTTCTTCCTTGCGGCCAAAATGGTGGATAAAAGGTACTTGGGGGAACGCTGAATTCCGATGCAACATTTTTTTTCTTGCGGGCACTGTCCACAGCTCTCAGTATATGCAGCTTTGTCTCGAGTGAGATAGCCTTCCTCTTTGTTGCCATTTCAAGCGCTGCAAGAAAGAGACTGGTCGCTGTGGTGATGCTGGCCTTGCAGTTGCCAGTGTTGCTGCGCTTGCCTTTCTTCACCGCTGGACAAGTGGCACCGCCTTTTGGCCTGTTGCTGTCACAAGCTTTCAGAGTTTTTGCGCTCTGTTCATAGGTGGCGCTTCCATCCAAATGCGCAATTTTTGAGCCAGACGGCCAAACTTTCTGCAACTTCTTCAAACAGTAAAAAAAAAAAGTGTAGTTGTGAATCGGCTTCCAATATTTATTTAGCTTTTTTTATGCTACCTTTTGAGTTTTGAGCCTCGCGTAAACCAAATATTTCTTTGTTACAGCCGATATCGCGAGGATCTTGTGTTTTGTTGCAATCAATGTGGTTATAGATTTCATCTCTTTTCAGTTTCCTGAAAGAAGCAGCGATCTTCAACAAACTCTTAAAAATTCTTACCCTGTGCTTTTCATGAGGCACCTCATCCATTTTCTCTGGCCTGAGAAGAAAGTCTTTATTTGATTTGTTGGGCTCCCCGGTGTTCTTGTCCGGACAAGGACCATCTCCAAGGGCACCCAGTTGTTGAAAGAAGTTATACCATGTGTTTGTAGCAGGACGGTCTGGGTTGCTTATGCACCATAAAACCCATTACAATCCAATCCATTTTACATGTAGCTTTGGTTTTCATCTGGAATCAAACTCTCCCCCCTCCCCCCACCACTTGTGTTATACAGTCGACGACCAAAAATTTGGACGCCTGATTTTTCGGACATGCTTGATTATTCGGACTTCTTCGCGGCACCGCGACATGGCCCATAGAGCCAATGTGTAAGAGCGCTTGAAATTTCGGACGCACCGCAACTGACCACTCGATTTTTCGGACCTCGTGCGCACTCCTCGCCAGTACCCAAGCTGCCGTATAATGTGTACAGTGGAACCTCATTAATTCAAACTGCAGGAGAGATCGAAAACTTGATCAAACAAAACGAAATTCAAGCTTAAAGGGAGCCGCTTAACTTGCGACGCTGAAATTCTGCGCGAGTCGGCACATTGCGCTCGCGTGTTTTCGAATTCGTACTGTTCTTGAATGTCTTCCGCCGCACGAACTTGAACCGTAGTCTGAGTTCACGGAACTCATGCCGAGTCTTTCGTCCCGAATACGGAACGCGAATACGATCGCGGAGGTTACGCGCATTCTGTGGCCTCCGCGATCGAAGCACGCTTTGGGCGCCGCCAGAGCAGATCGCGGAGGCCATGGCGCGCGCCGTGGCCGCCGCGATCTGCTCCGGCGCCTCGCCGTTCGCGGAGGCCGCGCGCACGCGCACAGGAGCTTCCACGTGCCGTCTATGGATGGCGCCCGAGGCCGTGATCATCATCATCATCAACTTTTTTTCTCCGCCGCGTCCGCCGTAATAGTTGTGATTGTGGCTTTCGCATGCTGCCGCCGAGCTTCGCAGTTTTAGCGCGATGGGCAAGCACCTTAAGCTACATGGTTGGGAGTTAGCTCTCGAATGCGGTAAGCGTGCGGCGGGCAGGAAATTTGACGTGGCCGAGAAGTGCGTCCGATGATGGTGCAACCAAAAGAGAAACACAAGCTGCAAAAAGTGAGCTTTCCGAGGCAAGCCGTGCGAGTTTCCCGAACAGGAAGAAGAGCTGCTCCTCTATGTGATGGAATTTCGGAACAACGGCTACGCTTTGACAGCGGACATGCTGCGCTGCTTTTTTGGGATGAGCGTGCACCCGAGCACAACACCAGCTCAAGAGTCGAAATACTCCGCGAGTGACGATTGAACGTAGAATAAATGTCGCTCATTCCCTGGTTGGCGTGTTTTTACTTAAAAAAAACTTTTTTTGCGCACATCGCGTGTATGGGCCGCACCCTAAAAATTGTCCCTCGAATCTGGAAAAAAAAAAAAGTGCGGCCCTTATACGCGTTTATACGGTATGTCGCGCGGCGAAATATAGTGATGAGGAGCTTTAGAATGTGTGCAATACAATTGGCCGCTTTCTCCGGCATACTGGTAATAAGTTCGTGATTTTTTCGGTGAAATTTGATTTTCCGGACTGCCTGATTTTTCGGTCGTTTTCGCGGTCTCTAGAGAGTCCGGAACATCGGTCGTCGACTGTATTCATGGCCACGTTATATTTGAGCGTACGCGGTACTAACATAAGACCTAGACGAAATCGAAAACATGACAACATAAAATAAATGAATAGGGCATACTAGAATGACAAGAGCAGGATGGAAGGTATTCCTAAGTGTTTTTTTCCAAGCCAACACTATGTGTTGGGCAGCATCCTCTGATGCACGCTGTCACCAACAACTTATATTGCAGAGACACTGATATACTAGTAAAGATTTTTGCTGGCGGACCAGCAAAAATCTTTACTTTGAGGTTCTACTGTATAGCAATGGAGAACATAAAAATTTGATGTTAAAACTACTTAAAGGGGCCCCGACAGCCTATTTTCGCACATACCCTGCTTATTGCATATAATTCCCAACGCGTTAAACTACAATTCCCCGAAGTTTCAGTTGATTCTGTGTGGAAGATATTTTTAAAACGAATTTTTTTCGTTTCTCTTGCGAGCTGCTCGCTGGTGTGGCAACCTCTATTCGCTGACGTCACTAGGGCATACCCGCCGTGCGTCGTCTGTAGCACGCTGTTTGCTGCGTTGAGGTGCTTGCTCGCACACCGTGGACGGCGGTTGCTCAGAAAGCTTTTTTTTAGCTTAGCGAAATAAAATGCGAAATAAAATGCATTTTCCGTATTTTTTTTTTCGGAAGCCTTCAGCTAGTACGTGAGCTTGGTGATCCTTGGGAAAGCGGACTTGCTCGTGGCGCCTGTTTTCTGGTTACTGAGGAAACAGAAATCGGTGCACCCCTGCTTTATTACTTACACTTAGAAGCAGTGAAGTGCTCCCGTATGTGAAAAAAGGCATGTGCCATGCATGCCTTCGCCGATGTGCGCCGCGAAGGGCGTGGCGATCTGTCGCTGGCTGTTCTTGCCCGCTGTTAGTCGGCTCGATAAATAAACTCAAATTATCACGAGGTGGCACTAGAGTAAGCTTGCGGCACGAGAAAGGAGCAGAGAAAAGTGCCAGATGCGACTGCCTCCCCGCTGCATGCGTGTGTGTTTAAGACGAACATACATTTATTTCTGCTCGTAGAACCCTTTTGCAGAACCAAGCCGATAGCAGAAGCCAACACGACTCGAATGTTTCACTCCCCGCACCGACGAATAGTGCTTCAAGATAATAGTGCATCATTTGGCATTTACTCTGCGTGTGCTAAGTCCGCCAGGAATGCGACGATTACGATTACTGCAGCCCCGCGCTGAGGTTGTTTACATAGCTGTGCTCAAACAGTACAGATCGTTTGCTTGGCATGACGCAAGGTGGGCTCTCCATATCTTAAATATTATCGGCTCTTGCACTACGATAACACTGCAATAAGAGCCGATGCTGCTATTGCCTGCTTGGGAAACGCTTCGCGTACGTACGGCGCTTCTTGCTAATTGTATCTGCTTCCTCCGATGTCACCAATACTACTTGATTTTAAATCACTTTACCTGAAAATACGTTTGGACACCACTAGCATGAATGAAAACAGCCAAATTTGTTGTCCACAGTCGACGCCGATGACTGCTGCCGGCTGCCGACCTTCAACACAGATGCTCTGCAGACCGGGTGACATCGGCACTTCTCCCTTACTGTATGGGCGTCCTGAGATGTGGGCAATCGTCGCTTTTAAGTCACTGTAGTCAAAACTACGCTCGAAGGCTATTTGTATGCGCTAAGAGCTGTGAATTCACTCTCCGCAGTCGCTGAAATCGCACACACGAATCCTGCGGGCTCACTAAGCCTTGTCACAAAAGGGGCAAGGGGCCGGCAGTCTGCCGTCCATCGAAATTTAAGAATCTGGCAAAAGTTCACAGAAGCGCACTCTTCACACTACTACTATGATACGCGGTCTTTGGTCGTGCTGGCGTCGTCGTCGGTTCCAGCGTGACATGCTGGTGCGTCAGCGACTGCATCTGCATATACCGACCAGCCCACCGACCGTCGATCATCATCATCATCATTTATTTGACCCTTAAAGGCCCCTGGGGGGGGGGGGGGGGTATTACATAAGGGGGGAGGGGGGAGTAGTACATTCAACATGACTCACATTGGTGGGAAAAAAAATAAACAAAAACACACACACAACAAAAGCATAAAGAGAAATAAAGTCACGAAAGGGAAATGGAACAATTTATACAGCAAGATAACACATCAGACGTTCTTTAAACCTTACTGGATCGCATTCAATGACAACCGATTCTGGAAGCCGATTCCAGTCTTGAATAGCGGCTGGCAAAAAAGATTTGTTAAAGGCATTAGTTGATCCGTGTAAACGTTGGATGCTCATGGAGTTGAATAAACGGGATGACGTGCGCACAGGAGGGACTAGAAGGGACTCGCGTAGGTTAGGAAAATTGTGATGTAATTTGATCGACGCAGGTTTGTTTAATCGCACTTCAAAAATTTATAATTTCACAAAGTTTGTCGATGAATTACAATAACACCTTGAACATTGATATTCCAAGTGCTGTAAAATTACTAATGAGGGTAAAATGGCAAAATAGTTTTGATTATTGCACTCTCTACTCATAATACACTATGTAGCCATGGATTAAAAATTATTTTTTATTGAGTAGTTTTTTTTGCACTGAGGTACTAATGAATGAATAATTAAAATTAATTATCTTGGGAAATGACGAATCTTTGAGAAAGGTAATTTCATTGTTGAAATCAGTGTTAAAAACTGAGCAAGATGGTACAGTTTCATTAGGATTGAACTAAAAATAAAGAAAATAGGTCTTGGCAGGCTGCCGTTTGACAGTGCCTGCCAAATGCGCTTTACTCCATTCTTATTCTCCCGGTTGTTCCTCTCTCATGGTCTACATCCACAGTTGTTACTTCTTTGTCTAGTCAGGTGTAGTCTGTATGTGTTTGAGCCCTACTTGAATCTTGAATCTAGTTAAGTACTGTCTTGAACCTGTACCTTGCTTGTGGCTCTTTGGCGGCCACAGGCACCCCTTGTGCGAACAAAATACACACCATCATCATTGTCCTGTCTGATAAAGTCCTCTTTCTCTGAGCCGAAGGCCCTGGGTTCGATACCGGCCGTAGCAGCCACGTTTCTGTGGAGGCAAAACACCGAAGCCACCTGTGTTCTGTGCAGTGTCAGCGCGTGTCAAAGAGCCCCAGGTGGTCTGAATTACTCTGGAGCGCTCCGCTACAGTGTCCCTCATAGCCCACACCTTGTGGGCGATTCCTCTGCGCGGGGGGCGCACAGGCAGTCACTCGAGGCAGGACTTCGTAAGAAAAGGTTTATTCTCACATGGCAGAGGGTCGGGCGTCGTTGGGCAGCGGGGGTCAGGTGTCGGGAGAGCTGGTCCAAAAGAGAGAGAGCTAGCCTTCGCGGTCGCGCCTTAAGAAGGCTTCATCCTAGCCTCGCTCCCCCCACCCCACCACTCAGGAAGAAGGGGTCGAGGCTACTCGCGGTGAGCGGCGCGGGATTTGAGCTGCCTGCGAGCAGACCCTACAACCTGCGATAACGCAGAACAGAACTGACCCTTGTATTGGTGCTCCCTTTTTAAATCCTACTGTCGTGCATGCTCAGCTCCCCAAGCATGCACTGCAGTTTCTCATCTGAATTACTTTGCAGGGCACTATCATAAGCAAATAGGAGGTTAGTACTTGGCCGTTCTTTGTTGACTTTTGCACCTGGTTCTTTCCAGTCGAGCCTACAGCTGAGAGACGGTGTCCCCCTCCCGTACATTCGTTCTCTGTTTTACTGGTTACACAGTTCCTGTTTTGCTGCTGATGTTTCCACAAAAGGGATTTGATATGTGCATTCCTACATAACCAAATTGTATTGCCTATTCTTGCATACCGAATTATGAAACCAGCCTGTTCCCGTGGTTGATTTAGGCATCATGTAGCTGTGATCTTGCAAAAAATTGCCTTTGAATGGCTTTAAATGCCATTGCTAAGTTTGCGCATATGCAGCTATAGTAATTGACCTTTGCCATAATTCTGACTGGCCTTAACGCCATCCCACATCATACTAGGCATGACAGTTAGCCAGCCGGGATGCTTGCCCTTGCAGCAACACAATGTCTTGGTCTCCCGTAGCATCCACGCCAGCAGTGGCGACACCTCCGGTTGCATCCACCACGAGCCCTGCCACATCAGTCCAGGTGGTGACAAGCAGCAGCGCCCTGCCGACGTCACAGCAAGTCACCACTGGCAGCATGGAAAGTCAGACTGCTGACAAGCCCCCCACGACACAAGGGCACGGTGAATGAGAATACTCTACTCAGCTCTTTCAGTTTTACTTTTCGATCATCAGAAGGCATTGAAAAGGTGTCTCTTAATCAGACTTGGCATTATTTTTTGACTGAACGTACATGTGTAATAGTGTGATTCACTTTACAGTGGTATATTTTTGTACGTATAGATTGAGTCTTTAGGGCTTATGGCACTGGAAGAAAATGAAAAGAAATGCTGGTGGCACAATCAGGGGTGTGCGGTATTTGCGTGCAGTTTGTGCAGCACTTATTTATTATAAACAGAACAAACTTCACTCGCATATTTAGCACTGCCTGCTGCGCAAGCACACCAACGTGTAGGGCAGGCTCGGGAAATGTGCCCTAATGCATATTTCAATGGTTTGTAATAAGCGAGCGTTCGTTATAACTGCGGCTGTTATAAGTGGGCTAGACTCATTTTTTCTCTGTCACTAATTTAACAAAGATGAAAATGAGTGCATTATGCAAGCATGGATATAATTCTTAATAAGGCTGCTAGAAACATTAGAAAAAAGTCACTGTATTGTCCATTCATTCCTGTGGGTAAAACTTAAAAAGAGTTGACTGCAGGCTCTCTACCATGTTCGTGTTGCCCCGCTAGGCTTTCTGCAAGTTTGGTACAGCAGGGAAGCATATAAAAACTTGTAGTGTCAAAGCCAGCTAATGAAGGTGTTTTAGAGAAATTCTGTATATTTATTCATTCAGTGGACTTCCCAATAAGCATGCCAGATTTCATTGCTGTACACCAAAAAGCAAAAATGTTCACCTTCGATCTCCCCCCTTAAACATAGAAAAGAAGTCTGAACTGCCTGTGTGTTTTGGCATAGGATAGCACGTGGTAGGCTTCTTGAGCATTTCAGAGATTGTGTGCATGCGGGATACAAAACTTTCTCTGCCAGTCAAATGAATACATTGATGGATGCAGGGGAGCAGCAGCCTGCTGCTGCAGCCCCTGCTCCCCCGGTGGCGGCGGCTGCTGGGGACCCCCCGCCCGATCGGCCGGCCGCCCAGGAGGCCCCCAAGGGGGTGCCGCCTCCCAGTCCTGGCTCTCTGTCAGCCCTGGTGCAGCCCCCCCTGGCTGTGCCTGCAGCCGCATTCAGCCTGCCGCCACCGTTTGGTCTGCCCCCACCACCGTTTGGGATGCCCCCAGGTAGGTCTCTCAGGTGACCAGAGCCTAAATCTAAAGGAACCTCTGCACCAGACGGGCATTCTTGTTAACACTTGCGCCACACCTAAGCTGGAATGGCACTTGAGCAAGTGACTAGAAACAAGCATGCAGGAGCACAGCAAACTGGTGAGCCCCACTGAAACCATGGTGCATGGTGCTGCATAGTGCTGACTACAGTGAATGCAGTATCGTGTTTAACGGGGGTCTTGAGATTGCAGGAAAAAATCACAAAAAAACGGCTTCTCTTACTAAGCGTTGTTCACACTCTCTCTCCTCAAAATATTTATGCTCAAAATGATCCCAAAGTACAAAAAAATTACCGTATAGTGCGGAATATAGGTCGAGGTTTTTTTCCCAAGAACTATTACCAAAAGGTCACCCCTCAACTTATATACCGGCCTTGGGCACAAACTGAATACCGTATTTACTCGCATAATGATCGCACTCTCGTAATGATCGCACCCCCAAATTTTGTTGGCAAAATTCAGTTTTTTTTATTCCCCGCATAATGATCGCACCCCGAACTTGCCGCGGCAATTTGTCGACGATGTCGAGTCTAGCCGACGATGCTCGTACTTGCTTATCTGTCTGACAGATGGCACGTGCAGATTACCATCTTGCTCTGTCAGCATTGTCAGATAAAATGCGTAGCTTGAGCGCCGCGGGACGTTGCTGTTGTACGCTGTTGCCGCGCTATCGGACGAGATTGAAGGCTGCATAAAAGCGCCGTCGCGCAGCACTGTACACACTGCCTATTTTGATGCGTTGCTCTTGGAACGTGATTTAGTGCGAAGAAAGTACTACGTTCTTGACGTGGGCCGGCTCTTGCGCTTTTCGCACTCTACCTTCTTGGTTAACGATGTAAGCTGAGATCGATTCGCGATAACCGCGTTTAGCGGCGTAACCGCGGGTAGCGCGCCCGTGTGATAAGGGTTGTCTGCCTGCGACTTGTTTGTGTTTTCGGTGCTCAAAAATTTTTTGTAAAAAATTTACCCTGCGTAATGATCGCACCCCTAAATTTGCGTCAATTTAAAAAAAAAAAAAATGCGATCATCATGCAAGTAAATACGGTAGTTGTCTGGCAACATGTGCGAGCTGCGGACATTTTGGCATCTGCATCGTTACCACTTCCATGTTGACGTTTCTTTCCTTCCTCTTTGTCGACCGACGCGGCCTAACGTTGACGGTAATGCTCGCGTGCACTGCAGACGGCAGAAAGCTGCCCCCATATATAATTTCATGGTGAACTGGATTAACACCATCTGGAATCAACGACCTGGCGCAATCCTGCGGTGTCCGAGCATGCTCGTGTTGCATGCCTTTCGCGGGCACTTGACCGTCGGTGTGAAGCAGGCTCTCCGCGATGGGAGGACAGAGCTCGTTGTCATTCCGGGGGGCATGACTTCAACACTTCAGCCACTGGACATCGTGCTGAATAAGCCCTTCAAAGACCGCGTGCGTGAACTCTATAATCAGTGGATGGCGGGCGACAACCCAAAGACTCCCACCGGCCGGCTGCGCAGGCCGCCTCTCACCACTGTGGCCACCTGGGTGGCTCAGGCTTGGCGCTCGCTGCCCGACGATATGGTGGTGTGGGCATTCAAGAAATGTTGCATTTCTTGGACTTGCTTTCTTGAACTCGTTGGACTGTACCGAGGACGACATGCTGTGGGACGCAGCCAGCGCGAAGCAGTCGTCTTCGGACGAGAGCTTAGACAGCTCGGACGAATGAGGAGGCTACGAGTCTGGTGGCACCAGTGAATAAAACGAAGTTTTGTGCCTCATAATTTTTATGTTGACTTTTTTGCTTCAAGGTAAGGGGGTCGACCTATATTCCGCCTCGACCTATATTCCGCATTATACGGTAATACAGTAAAAGCTCGTTAATTCGACACTGACGGGACTGCGAGAAATTGTCGAATTATCCGAATGTCGAATTATCGAATGAGCAACAAAAAACTGTTTACCGCAACAGGACATACCTTTATTTGGCAAAGAAATATTTTATCGTCGTCTGCTTTTTCAAGCGAATTTGAGCAAATACGATAGCTCTAACAGCTGCCAGGTGCTCCGCGGCACACGCACCGTCACGGATTTATTCACAGAAGTCATCCCGCACGAACAAGGCTGCTTCTTTCACTGTGCGCTTCGGCATTTGGGGCAACTGCTCACAATCGTCACCTTCTGACGAATCGTCGTTGGCAGCGCCTGTCACTTTATTTCATCCTCGGTCAGCTGACAGGATACAAAGGCGAGGCGTGCAGGCACTGCGCGTTACCCACTCGAAAGCAGTGCAGTAAACACGCTGACAAAGTGCGCAGTTACCAAAAAAGGCGCCGCCTTACGGTTAAATAACCGTGATCGTAGCAACAAGAACACGCGGAAACGATGACACACGCCAAAACGAGACTTGCTTTCGATAGGGTTAAGCGGACGACACCAACACGACTGCTGCGACACAACATAGCACAAAGAAAGACGCTGGCCGCTTCGGCCGCCGCTGACCTTGTTTCCCTCGCCCTCTCTCACGCTGCTGATGACGATGACCATACGGATGGCCTACCAGCCGCACAGTAGCGCCGCTCGTGGCAGTGTTTTTTTCTTTTTGCTCTCGGTGCACCGGCTTGGCGGGCTGTGGAGTGAAGTCGAATTAACCAACGCACGGCAAAATTTGTTCGAGTTTACAAGAGTTTCGCCTCATAGACTCCTATGTATAATTGTAGGGACCTCGTGTGCGCACCGAATTATCCGATTTTCCGAATTAACGAGCTTTCACTGTACTTGGAGAGTCGCACAGATCAGTGCCTCTGTCTGTGTTGTCCCTCTTCTTCCTTGTCCGTTGTCCTTTTTTGAGCTGGTTCCTCTGAAAGCATGGCTTACCAACAACAAGCTTCCGACTTAGGCAGGGGCATTGGTGGTGAGCCTGTGTCTGCCCATGCCCGCCATATTCTTGGGACAAAGCCAGCGTTTGCTTGGGGGAGGTGGCGAGAGTGTGCATTCGCTGCCCAGAACCAGAAGTGCGGCAGTGTAGTGTCTTACGCGCGCATGCTGCGGGAGGCTGTGAGAGCATGTGGCTGCAACTGCTCACAGTGCTTACCGAATCCAGAAGAGGCTGTTGCTGGCTACGAAGAATTCCGCGTAGCCGTCTAGGTGGCACTCCTGACGGTCCCTCCGCTTCCCCGTGAGGGAGCTTACCCCTTTGGACAGCCTGCGTTGATGGTCAGCCACATTGAGACGAAAGGGGAAAAACAAGGGAGAAAAGTAACGGAATGGACAATTTGTGGCGTGCTACGCATTGATGCTCACTGTTGTGCTAGAACAGAGAGGCCGTCACGACTTGCCATCTGGGACAGCGCTGAAACATGATTGTAAGCCAACTTGAATGCGAGTCTACCTCCCCCCGCCCCCCGTATCGCATGTCAGGAGGAAAAAGAAAAGGCATGCCCGTGGGCACATTCCAAACCAAAAATGTTAAGGGGGGAGACTGGTCTTGAAACTACCGTAAAAACCCGCGTATAATAAGAGGTTTTTTTCCCATAATTAGCGTCCTAAATTTCCGCCTCGTACTATTTGCGGATCTGAACAAAAATTTTAGAAGTTGCTCGAAGTTTTGGTTTCGTTTTTGCGGCGTGGCTACGGCTTGGCTTTGCTATTGGCGCGTGGCTACGGCTTGGCTTCGTTACTCTCGACAAACGACGTCACGACGTTGTTTCTTTGTTGATCCGTTGGGTGCGTAGGGGGGTCGCGGTGTGCCGTGCGCCTGTTGACAATGTACGTGCTCCGATGTTCTCGGCGTGCGGGCGAGAGCCGGTTGTGGTCGGATACATCAGATCGGCGACGTTACGCCAGGCGCAATTCGGGAGCTCTACAGTACAGCCGCTCCGACGCGAGGCAGCGCATGCGCATGCATGGAGGCGAGTGGCGAAGGGGGTAGAGGGTAGAGGGGAGGAGTGGCGTGGGAGGCGCGCGCGGTGCATTCTGGGTGGGCGGCTTCGGTGCGCTCTCGGCGTGGCCCGCGCGAAATGCAGCCAGCTGCATTACGCGCCGGGCGCCGTCAGACCGCGCCGGAAGCCGCCGTGACGTCGCCGTGCCGCGCGCGCACGCTACGTTGCCGTATAACCGCGCTTTTAACACTCGTATTATACGCGGGTGAAACTTTTTTTCCCCATTTCGCGTCTCTAAAACTTAGCCCCGTATTATATTCGGGTTCGTATTATACGCGGGTTTTTACGGTATTTCCCTTATTTACCGACCAACATTGATGAAACTTAATGTGCTTGTGCAGTTTTTTTAGTGTATTTCAAAACTGCAATTACTTTTTTTGTAAACCAATTACCGTATTTACTCGCATACCCCCAGTTCGGTCACGAAAAATCGGATTTTTTTATTTCCGCGCATAATAGGCGCACCCCGAACTTGGCACTCTGATCAATACTGTATTTCCACGATTGCAAGCCGACGCCTCCCCACCCCCACAATCTTTATTTTAACAAAGTTCTTGCTTAACTTACTACTGGTCCTCACTAGTGCTGCTGCTGTCGCAGATGCTGCTGGCCCACAGCACGCACGACGACATCGCGTGGAACAGCCGCACACAGTTTTCAGGGATGCTCACTTTAAACGTCTGTTTGGAAAGCTTCGTCAGCCGGAAACCTTCCCGACTTAGGACCCCGAAAACCGCGGCGATACGAGTCGCATACGAAAATTTAGGCATGGCGCAGTCGCAACTGCCGCACTTCTCGTCCACATCGAATTTCCGGCCTGCCGCATGCTTGCCGTGTTCGAGATTTAACTCCCAGCCGTGTAGCTATTAAGGCGCTTGTCCGTCGTGCTAAAGTAGCAACGCTCGGCGACAGCGCGAGAAAGCCACAACTACGATGAACTAACACGACAGAATGAACTAACACGACAGAAACCGGCCCTTTGACAGCCATAAAAAAACTGGTGCTGGTGATGCATATGTCGATATGAATAGCGAAAGCTTGCGGCGGACGAAAAAGTTGATGATGACGATAAGCTTGACCTTGGGCGCTATCCGTGGGCGGCACCTAGAAGCTCCTGTGCGCGTGTGTGGCCTCCGCGACCAAGCGCACGTTGCTCGCAGCCGGAGCCGATCGCGGAGGCCACGGCGCATGCATTTCGAATGCCATTCCTGCGTGGATCGTGGAAAGTTTGGGTGCGGCCCTTACACAGATATTTTTTTAATTACCGTATTTACTCACATAATGATCGCACTTTAAAAAAAAAAAAATTGACGCAAATTTAGGGGTGCGATCATTACGCGGGGTAAATTAAAAAAAAAAAATTTTTGAGCACCGAAAACACAAACAAGTCGCAGGCAGACAACCCTTATCACATGGGCGCGCTACCCACGGTTACGGTGCTAAACGCGGCTATCGCGAACCGATCTCGGCTTACGTCGCTATGTGCGGTGAAAAGCGCAAGAGCTGGCCCACTTCAAGAACGTACTTTCTTTGCACTAAATCACGTTCCAAGAGCAACGCATCAAAATAGGCAGTGTGTATAGTGCTGCGCGACGGCGCTTTTATGCGGCCTTCGATCTCGTCCGATAGCGCTGCAACAGCGTACAACAGCAACGTCCCGCGGCGCTCAAGCTACGCATTTTAACGCCGTTACGCCGAAAAATGTCCGGTCCCTGCCGCATCATTGTACTTAGGTGACACGTACGCAACACACGGAGCACTGGATTCCGCACACTTACCGCAATGGTGATGCCCGCGAGCGCAGCGGATGACGGCGCTCTGTACTCCCTAGTCGTCGCTAGGCCTAACTTGTTTCGTATCGAAGTCACAGTGGACGGCGCTTTTGAATTAACCAACGCTATAATGAATGTTCTACTTATGGCGCTGGCTGCCTTACTCACAACCTCATTGTTTCATATTAAAAGAAATATATACGATCGATTTCAGCGACGCCTTCGCAGCGGAGCTGCAGCATGGCATGCATGCAGATCGGGTCACTCGCGCTGCAACGGCAGCTGCGAATGTAAAACTAGCTTGTATTACAGGCCCGCAATCCTCAAGGAGGATTCATTTTTGACGTTCCCGTATCCCAGAGCTTATTACAGTCGACGACCGAAAATTCGGACGCCTGATTTTTTGGACATGCTTGATTATTCGGACTTTTTCGCGGCACCGCAACATGGCCCATAGAGCCAATGTGTAAGAGCGCTTGAAATTTCGGACGCACCGCAACTGACCACTCGATTTTTCGGACCTCGTTCGCACTCGCTGCCAGTACCCAAGCCGCCATATAATGTGTACAGTGGAACCTCATTAATTCAGACTGCAGGAGATATCGAAAACTTGATCAAACAAAACGAAATTCAATCTTAAAGGGAGCCTCTTGCGACGCTGAAATTCCGCGCGTCGGCACATTGCGCTCGCGCGTTTTCGAATTCGTACTGTCCTTGAATGTCTTCCGCCGCACGAACATGAACCGTAGTCTGAGTTCACGGAACTCATCTGTGCCGAGTCTTTAGTCCCGAACACGGAACGCGAATACGATCGCGGAGCGCTTGATCGCGGAGGCTACGCGCACGCCGTGGCCTCCGCGATCGAAGCGCGCTTATCGCGGCCGCGATCTGCTCCGGCGCTGCGCTGTTCGCGGAGGTCACGTGCGCGCACCGGAGCTTCCAAGTGCCGTCTATGCATGGCGCCGTGATCATTATCATCAACTTTTTTCTCCGTCGCGACTTTCCGCTGTTCACGTCGGCATCAGTATCGCCAGCTGCAGCCTTTCGTGGCGTGTTAGCATGCGTGTTAGCGCGTTCGCCGTGATAGTGGCTTTCGCGTGCTGCCGCCGAGCTTCACAGTTTTAGCGCGATGGGCAAGCACCTTAAGCTACACGGCTGGGAGTTAGCTCTCGAACGCGGTCGGTAAGCGTGCGGCGGGCGGGAAATTCGACCTGGCCGAGAAGTGCGTCCGATGATGGTGCAACCAAAAGAGAAACACAAGCTGCAAAAAGCGCGCTTTCCGAGGCAAGCCGTGCGAGTTTCCTGAACTGGAAGAGCTGCTCCTCTATGTGATGGAATTTCGGAACAACGGCTACGCGTTGACAGCGGACATGCTGCGCGGCTTCTTTTGGCATGAGCGTGCACCAGAGCGCAGCACCAGCTCAGGAGTCTAAATACTTCGCGAGTGACGATTGAACGTAGAATAAATGTCGCTCATTCCCTGGTTGGTGTGTTTTTACTTAAGAAAAATTTTTTTTCGCCCATCGCGTGAATGGGCCGCACCCCGAAAATTGGCCCTCGAATCTGGGAAAAAAAAAAGCGGCCCTTATACGCTTTTATACGGTATGTCGCGCGGAGAAATATAGTCATGAGTAGCTTTAGAATGTGTGCAATACAACTGACCGCTTTCTCCGGCATAGTGGTAAAAAGTTCGTGATTTTTTCGGTGAAATTTGATTTTCCGGACTGCCCGATTTTTCGGTCGTTTTCGCGGTCCCTAGAGAGTCCGAAAAATCGGTCGTCGACTGTATTTACGAGAACAATAAAGTTTAGCCGGATCACCGCGTCACTTAGTTGCGTTGCACCGCAACCCAGAACGGTGGCGAGACTTGCGACAACGGCGAACCGTGATTCGAGATAACCGCAGTAAAGTAGTAAAGTTTGGCATCTGCGGTTAAGCATAACCGTATTTAGACTGCCCGTGTGACCGCAGGTCCGCCAACAGGCGGCTGCTGGTGCAATGCTGACAGAGCAAGACGGTAATCTGCACGTGCCATGTGTAAGACAGATAAGCAAGTACGATCATCGTCAGCTAGACTTGACATCGTCGACAAATTGCCGCGGCAAGTTCGGGGTGCGATCATTACGCGGGGAATAAAAAAAGCTGAATTTTGCCAACAAAATTCGGGGGTGCGATCATTACGCGAGTGCGATCATTATGCAAGTAAATACGGTATTTCCTTCGGGAAAACAGGATGCGGCCCGTACACGGGTGCGTTTATGCGGCATGTTGAATTTTGCGAGCCGAAAAATTTCCGGAAATTTTACCCCGCGTAATAGGCGCACCCCTAACTTTGAGCCGGATTTTCTGGAAAAAAAGTGCGCCTATTATGCGAGTAAATACGGTATTTTTTGAGATAATTACCCTAATTGTTCCAATTCTTGCAAGAACAATTGAAAAATAATGACTGAAGAAAAACTTAAGTTAACACATTGCTAGACACAGGAAAGAATAAGGAACACAATGTTTGAAGCAGTTTTTTGATTAAACAATTATTTTTTATTTTATTGCATAATGAAGTCCAAAGGTAAAAAACAGCAATGTAGTGGTCACAAAAAAAGCTATTTAAAAAATTTTGAAGAAGAAATTTAAAAATCTGCTCCCAACCTTGCGTGCTTCTCATATTTGGCTTCATGCTGAAAAAAAATTATTATTCTATCTGCAATAGGTGCCGAAATATTGTGTTTGCAGACTTGCTGAGACCCCAAAATTCTGATTTTGAGAAAACAGCAAAAACAAATAGAGGTCATTTTTTAATCAAGAAAAGTAGGAAATACCAATACATTCACAGTGACAAATCATTAATATGCCCCAGGAGCATAGTCTCTCTGATGATTACAATCTTTGTGGCGCTTCTTCATGGTGTGCTGCACCTTTTCAGCAGATGCACGCTTGGTTGCAGACGCAGCTGAACCACGTCCGTCTTTCTCAGCCATGCGCTGGGCACTTCGCATGCCAGGATTCATGCTTAGCTCGCTCAGAATGCCCGCTGAACTCCTCTCATAGCCCATATTTAACTTCAATACTGCTTTTGCTACAGCTGTCTGGACACCAATGAGAGATAGATGCATCTCTCTCTTTTGGTGCCAGTGCCCATAGGAGGGAATGCAAGCACTCATTGTTTTGCGTTTTCCCTCTTGCACAACGCTCGAGGAGTTTATCGGACAGGCGCTTGTAAATATTCATTGCTCGGAAAATGCCACTGAGCGCAGTTTGTCTCTTTCCGGTGCTCACCATCGCGTGCGCAGTCAGAATGTTCACTGCAAAGTGGTTGACGTTTCGTGTACCATTCACGCGCGGTGAACTCCGCTACGATCCCATGTCGCCGCAGTTACAACACGAGAGGATGAGTTTCACAGCAGCACCGTAATCCCGATCACGGTCGATTCTAACGCTGCCGCCGCATGTCTAGCATTTAGTTTCAAAAAAAGAAGGCCGTTCAGCGAGTCCAGTCAAATCACAGCGAAACTGGTCTGATCAAGCAGGTTGACCGGGGCATCGCTGGCGGTCAAATCAGTCATACGTTTTGTTGCTGCAGTTAACGACAGCTCGTGCAGTATTGAGTATACGTTCTTCTTCACTCCCACAACACTGCAAGGCGTCAGCATTGCTGTATCCTGACGAACACGGCCGATCTCGGGAGCGCTTCCACCCGGTGGGCCTGCTAGGCCTACTTGTTTACAACGGGCACCGCAGGCTCGCCGACTCCGGCACTTGACGCTGAACTTCGCTCGTCGTCGATGTCTTGCAACGCCGGAGAACGTTTCTTGACATTTGCGATCAACGACTTCTTCCTTTTTTTGCCATATCTGTGCCTTGAGGCAGCGGCGTCGGCATCACAGCAAAATTTCCAAGGCCGGCAGCACTTGTCAAAATGGCGTCTGGGCGCGCCTCCGAAGTGCGCAGCAGACAATAGAAAGCAAGCTCAGCCAATCAGGCGATCCCTTTTCGTCACGTGCACAGACTAGCGAATAGGAACGCGCGTGGGTACCTTTTTTATTTGTTATTTTTTACTCAACCAATCGGCGGAACAGGGAGCCTGGCGCGCGCAATTTGAAGAGGAAAGACCGCTCTTTCAAACGATACCAAGATCGCCATGAGCACGGGCGTGAGACGGAAGCTGTACTTTTTTGAAAGCGCGCTGTTTTGGCGTGAACGCTGACTCGAAATTAGCCCCGAGGCTTGTTATGAATTGATATTACGGCTCAAATATTAATCGAGGAGATGAGAAACTAGACAAATCGGTAGAATAATTGTTGCAGATTCGAAAAATGCAGTTTTCCAAAAATCGATTTTTTGGCGATTTTTTCGCATCCAAGGCCCATCTCCCCCCTTAAGGGGAGACACTCCTGAAAAAGTTTTTATGCACTATGAAATGTATATTAACTTCTTTTTTGTGTACACAATTTTCTTAGTAATCATTATGACAGAGCATTTTAAAACACCCTGGGTAGTTCATTACAAGCCACAGAATGTTGAAATCTAGATGGAATTATATTTTTGTCTGCATCTTTCTCAGCCAAAAAATTCATGAAAATTAGGGTGTCATTTTCTTTTGCACTTCAATCTGTTGGTATGATACTCTATTAAAAATATGGTGAGACTAATTACATAAACAGGATTTCCACACTATGCACCCTAAGGAACATCTGTGCAAAATTTCATTGTGATCCAAGAAGTACAACAGGAAAAAATTGTGTGCACAAACTTTAAAAATGGGCAAAAACACTAATTTACTGAATTGAAAGTTACCGTATTTACTCGCATAATGATCGCACTTTAAAAAAAAAAAATGACGCAAATTTAGGGGTGCGATCATTACGCGGGGTAAATTTTTAACAAAACATTTTTGAGCCCCGAAAACGCAAACAAGTTGCAGGTCAGACTACCCTTGTCACTCGGGCGCGCTACCCGCAGTTACGCCGCTAAACGCAGTTATCGCGAACTGAGCTCAGCGATCTCGGCTTACGTCGTTAACCGAGTGCGGAAAGCGCCCGAGCTGGCCCGCTTCAAGAACGTACTTTCTTCGCACTAAATCACGTTCCAAGAGCAACGCATCAAAATAGGCAGTGTGTATAGTGCTGCGCGACGGCGCTTTTATGCAGCCTTCGATCTCTTCCGATGGCGCAGCAACAGCGTACAACAGCAGCGTCCCGCAGCGCTCAAGCTACGCATTTTACCGCCGTTACGCCGAAAAATATTTGGTCCCTGCCGGATCGTTAAAGTAGGCGACAAATTCGGAACGCTCGCAGCACCAGGTTCCGTGAGCTTACCGCAATGATGCCGCCCGCAAGCGTGGCGGACGACGGCGCTCTGTACTCCCTAGTCGTCGCTAGGCCTAACTTGTTTCATATCGAAGCCACAGTGGACGGCGCTTTTGAACTGACCAACGTTGTAATGAATGTTCTACTTATGGCGCTGCCTTACTGACAACCTAATTGTTTCATATTAAAAGAAATATATACGATCGATTTCAGCGACGCCTTAGCAGCGGAGTTGGCGTGCAAGCAGATCGGGTCGCTTGCGCTGAAACGGCGGCAGCTGCTATGTGGCTGCGAAAGTAAAACTAGCTTGTATTGTTGTTATTACTCCTACCAGCAACTCGGTACAGGCCAGCGATCCTCAAGGAGGATTTATTTTTGACGCTCCTGTATCCCAGGGCTTATTATTTACGTGAACAATAAATTTTAGCCCGATCACCGCATCACTTCTTTGCACCTCAACCCAGAACGGTGGCGAGCCTTGCGACAATGGCGAACCGTGATTCGAGATTACCACAGACAAGTTGGTATCCGCGGTTAAGCATAACTGCATTTAGGCTGCCCATGTGACTGCAGGTCAGCCAACAGGCGACTGCCGCTGCAATGCTGACAGAGCAAGATGGTCATCTGCACGTGCCATCTGTCAGACAGATAGCAAGTACGATCATCGTCGACAAATTAAAGCAGCAAGTTCGGGGTGCGATCATTACGTGGGAAATAAAGAAAATTAAATTTTGGCTACAAAATTTGGGGGTGCGATCATTATGCGAGTAAATACGGTAATAAAAATCCGACCAAAACAGTCTCTCGGCATCCACACCAACCACGCACGCATGGAGGTGAGTGCGTGGTTGGTGGTTTCCGCTTGTTTCCGCTTGGCCTTTCCACTGTACCACTCTGCGTTGCTGCCTTCACGGCTGTTAGCATCAGCACATCGCGACGTATACACAGCAGAAATTGCTGCTGCCGAGCATGCACGATTTGTAGTACACCTAAGCTCCAGGAGAGAAGCGAGGCCTTTCCGCTTGTTTTCAACCTCAATCACTGAGAGTTCGCACTTCCCGCACGTTCTGTACATGGCACCGCTAACGAGTCGGGTCATCGCTTCAACTTCGCAGATAACGACACTTGCGCCGGTCCTACTGTCTGCTATCTCGTCATCCTGGAACGCTGCCAACTTCTCCGACGCGCTCAGGAAGTCGAAAGTGTCACTGATAAAATCAGACGTGCTTGACTTTGCAGTTCTGGAAAGCATGCTGGAGTTCCGCTGACGTAGGGAGCCTGCAGCGTCCGCCGCGTTCGTGGCTGTCCTTCGCTTCTGTTTGCGCTTGCCCTTGTACGGACATGCAGTACGGCTCTTGCGGAGGCGAAAGTTACATTTCTTCTCGTCCATCATAGAAAAACCTCCGATAATGAAAACAAATGCTGAATATCCATGCGAGACGATGCAACGCGAGCGGATACGAAACTGTTGGGGTGGCTCTACTGCACGGCGACAACCAATGGGCGGCCTCGGGTTCGCGTCACGTGACATCAGGAGCGTTCGGAAGACACGGAAAAAAAGTGCTTTTTTTTTCATATTTTCCCGCAAAAAAACGAAACTGACTGATGTGCCTGTTGAAACAAGGCTTAGACGGTGCCACTGCCCTAATCGGCGGCAGCTCAAAGATGGCCAAAATTGGGCAGCACGCGCGACTTTTTCGGTCACCGCGGCTCATTTGGACGTGTTTTTGACTAACTTCTCGTACAAATCATGCTTTCATATTCTGCTGCACAAAAGTAGTATGTTCAAAGCTGATACAAGCAAAAACAGCAAATTTAAAATTTTCAAAATTATGCCAATTTTTTGACCCTCGTTTCCCCTTAATCACTGGACAACTTGTCTACACTTGTGCCATCGTCCTTACTTGCGCTGCTGTCATCTTCATTGCTGCGACCCCACAGCACGTCATTCGAATGTCATCGTCCCACGAGATCCTGCACTTCGCAAACAACTGCACCACAGTATCACGTGGAACAGCTGACGCAGCGACCGATCAGCTCCAGCTCTTTTGCACAGTAGCAGTGCTCGGACCCCAACCTAAAACGCCTCATCGAGTACTTGGAAGGCAAGGTTACTCCACCCCCCGCCTCGTTCAAGAGAGGATTGTCTTAGTCCTATGTGCAGAATGTGATGTCCTCGTGAAGAAGAACTTCGCAGCGAACAAAACAGCCTACCTCCTTGTTGTACTTGCAAGTCTGTGCGGAGAAGTTCTTCTGGCTTCACACGACGAGCCGACAGCTGGACATCTCAGGTTTTCTCGCAGCCTCCGCCGCATTCAAGACAAGTATCACTGGCTCCAACTGTCTGCCGATGTTGCACATTATGCGAGAACCTGCCGATATTGTCAGTGAAGAAAGACCCCTTCCACTTGACCAGCAGGATTTCTGAACCCTATTGGTCTGGCATGGACCTGCTTGGCCCTTTCCGAACTCAACTGGAAATAAGTGGATCATTATAGCGACAGACTACCTGACCCGCTACGCCAAGGCAAAAGCCCTGCCGAATGGAACAGCAGCAGAAGTCGCCAAATTCTTCGTGGAGTGCATTCTTCTGTGACACGGCGCCCCCGATGTGCTCATCACTGACAGAGGACATATGGACAGAGAACATCCCATGTTCATGGCAGAACTGGCGCAAGCCATCCTGCGCTACAACCAAACAAGCCACCCAAGGACAACTGCATAGCATCCACAGACCAGCGGACAGACGGAGTGCCTGAACAAAACCATCGCTGACATGCTCAACGTGTGTGTCGATGCCGAACACAAGACCTGGGACGTCATCCTGCCTTACATCGTCTTCGCCTACATACACTGCAGTGCAGGAGACCACCCAGATGACCAGATGACGCCTTTTAGGCTCGTCCATGGCAGGGAGGCCACGACCCTGCTAGACGCCATGCTGCCCAACGTTACCAAAGAAGATAACATCGACGTCGCCGCCGCCTTCAACACGCAGAAGCCCGAAGGCTTGCCTGATTACGAATCACAGACCAGCAGTGGACAGACGCCAGATGCTACAACCTACGAAGACTCACCGCGTAATACAAGCCAGGAGACCGAGTCTGGGTTTGGACGCCCATTCACTGCCGCGGATTGAGTGAAAATCTTTTGTGCCTTTATTTCGGCCTGTACGAAGTTCTTAGTCGGCTAGGGGAACTGGGCTATGAAGTCGTCCCAGCGGCGCTGTGTACGACCAGAAGTTGTCCATGTCATGCATCTAAAGCCTTGTTATGTGCGCTAACAGACGGTGTGTTTCCACTCAGCGTTTATTGTGCACAGTGTGTTTTATTTGTTTCTAATCATCTTATTCGTTTTAAAGCATCGGGTCGATGCTTCTTTGAGAGGGGAGTAATGCCGCCAATCTTTGTAGTGTTTATTCATTCTTCAAAGCTGCCGGCACGCCGCTTTGTTTGTGATGCAAGACTCGACCAGATTAATCTCGATTGATTGCAAGCAGGCGGAGCCGATTCTACAATAGAATGTTGGGGTAACTTTGCGCGCATATCTCGAAAGTTCGCTACAGTCAAAACTCGATTCAACGAAACTCGATTTAACGAAAATCCCGATTTAACGAAGGTATCCTGATTCCCCCTCAGACGCCCATAGGGTTCAATGCTTTGACTAACCCGAAATAACGAAACCGATTCCGTGATCTGTCCGAATTTAACGAACCTTTTTTCGAGAAATAAAGGTGAAAAAGTGTTAATTTTTGGTCTATTTTGTAGACAGCACTCCAAAATTTATTGATTGCGAGTCAACGGTAACAGCGCGGAGCATCTTCGGCCCGCCGCTTTTTTCAAACTGCGCGGCGCAAAACGAGTTTTAATTTTGAGTCGAGCTCACGAGATGGCGCCAGCAGTAAAAAAGTTTCGTGCCATATTTCATAGATGGCGCTGTTGCAGTTTGCATGTTTTTTTTGGTGCGTGTTTGTGTGTTGTGCTCTGTGTTCGCTCTTGTGCGGATATTTCCCCGTGCTTTTGAACGCACGTCTTTGTCAAGCTCAGCTTGTTAGGCCTCCATCAGTCTAGCCTTGCTATTGTGAACGCGGACGTGGTGTGTGCGAGCAAGCGCGCCGCTAACCCTCCTGACTAGCAGATGGAGCCCTCCAAGAAACGAAAAAGGCTTACCCTGGACGAGAAAGCGGACATAATTCGTGCTGTGACAAGTGGACAGAAGAAATGTGACGTGGCTGCAGCACATGGCATTCCAGCGAGTACTCTCTCCACAATATTGAAAGGGAAAGATGACATTCTCCGCGCCACTTCGTCGGGGAATCTCTCGTGCAAAAAAACGCGGAAGACTACTCCTCAAAGCAAAATGGAAGAGGCCCTCTTCGCCTGGTTTATGGATTTGCGGGTGAAGAATATTCCCGTGAGTGGAGACCTGCTCCAACAAAAAGCTCGCTCTTTCGCGTGCTTGCTGGGCGACGAGTTCAAGGCAAGTCCTGGCTGGCTGTCGCGCTTCAAAGAACGACACGGCATCGTCGGGAAAGTGCTCAGCGGTGAAGCGAGCAGCGTAAGCATGGCTGTAGTCGGCGACTGGCAGTCTGAAAACGTGCCCGACATTCTGGGAAAATATGCCCCCAGCGATGTCTACAACGCCGACGAGAGCGGTCTATTCTACCAAATGCTGCCTAAAAAAACACTCGCCCTGAAGGGGCAGGCGTGCCACGGTGGCAAACACAGCAAACAAAGGCTGACTCTTTTGCTGTGCGTCAACATGGACGGCACCGACAAACGAGACCCGCTTGTCATCGGAAAGAGTGCGAGGCCGCGCTGTTTTAAAGGCACCAAAAAGCTTCCTGTGAAGTACGTTGCCAATTCAAAGGCTTGGATGTCGCGTGCCATTTTCGCTACGTGGCTGAAGGAATTTGACAGCGACATGTGTCGCCAGAAAAGGAAAGTGTGCCTGTTGCTGGGTAACTGCACGGCCCACTACGTTGCAGAGGTTGAGCTGACCAGCGTGGAGCTCTGCTACTTCCCCCCAAACGCAACGTCCGTGGTTCAGCCCTTGGATCAAGGGATAATTAATAGCGTGAAGTGCGCATACAAGCGTCAAGTTGTTGACAGAGTTCTGCTCAACCTGGAGCTGAAGGGCGAGATGAAAATAGATATTTTTATGGCGGTTGAGATGGTGGCGGCGGCTTGGAGAGCATTGAGGCCGTCGATAATTGTCAACTGCTTCAGGACTGCCGGTTTCGGTACACTAGGCCCTGAAACTGCCGAAGCTGGTCCGGACTGCGCAAGCGCCGTGCATGAGGATGAAGATGCCTGGGAACACCTTCGCTCTGTGGATGAAGTGCCCACAGGCATAAGTTTCTCAGACTACGTGAACGCCGACGCAAACGCAGTCACAACGGAAGTTTTGACTGATGCCGATATGTTGCGGCTTGTAGGAAGCGTGGAGGGAGTGACGGCTGAAGACGCTGCCGACGACCCTGCAGGTGCCGAAGCTCCCGTGCCGACACCAGGTCAGGTGATGGATGCTCTCAATCTGCTGCGACATTTTGCCGGCGCACACGAGGGGACGGAAGACGCGCTGGACACACTTCAGACCTACGAGAAATCGGTGCGGCCGTTGCTCACAAAGCGCACGCAGGCAAAGATCACCGACTTCTTTGATGGAAAGTAAATTTGTAGTCCCCTCGGGCCTTTCTTGTTGAGTAAGAATTTTTGTTGTTTCTTTTCATACGCGCTAGCGGCGCCGGCCGTTTCCACGGTCCGCAGTTTCATTTTGGGAGCATTTACGCTTCACAAATACGATGCTGCGGTAGCTTTCTGGATGCCGCCATATCATATAATCGAATGTACCGAATTATGTGCCCAAGAAATGCCTCATTCAATTTAACGAAGTTCTCGATTTAACGAAATAATTCACGGCTCCCCTCAACTTCGTTAAATCCAGTTTTAACTGTATCAGCTTTAAATTGAGTGCAGCTGAGAGTGTCAAGCTTTCTGTTCGATGACCGCTGAGCATGCTTGTTGCTACCTCGCTGCCGAGTTCTTTTTGGGCGCAAGTCAGCCTAATAGAGAGTTTCTTTTGGAAGCCTTTTCGCTGTCCAAGACCCCTGCAGACCGACTGTCACCACTACTGGACAGTTGGGCTATTTTTTTCTACCTACACTGGCTACACTAGTGTAGCCAGTGTCGCATGACTCCATTTTTCTTTTTGCCAATGTAGAAAAAGTGTAGCACCTCCCACCTACATGAATGCATTTCTTTTACGCGTAGTGTAGCACGAAAACTACACAGCCTTTTTTGGAAGTGTAAGCTAGCAGACAAAAAAGAAGGTGGTGTTTCAAACTCACAACGCCATTTTCTGATGGTAAATGTCACGAGCAGTTGCCATGCAGCTTTGCAAGTCTGTGAAGTTAGTCTGCCTGCATGATGGCAGCGTTGTGGCAGTGCACCCGCGTATCGAAGACTGTGGCAGTTACCTTACCTTCTACAACGATGAAATCACTTACGTGACTAAAAGTGCTTATTGTAGTCTTCTGAACGCTACTTTGAATTTAGATAAGCCGAGTTTGTTCGCTTGGTATCGGTGCTGAGCGACCCATATGTAAAACGTACGTATTTTGCACACATGGACATCTGCATATCTATGTGTGTTAGTGCGAAGCTCCCTACGCTTACAGTATTGTCTTTCACGTCTGTGTACTAATCAACGTTCAACAGCTCACATCCGCACGGTGGGCACGCAGGTGTAATGGCCGGCCGCCAGGTCCAATGATACGGCAATAAATCGGGAAAAAAAACGTTAGCCGCCTTTTTCGCTAAAATGCTTGTCGCATTTATCAATTTTGGCAGTCAGGCTCTTGTTTACGTGTAAAAGAGGAGCTCCAAAAGTTTGGTTCAGTGTCCCTTTAACTCTTTCAGTGCCATGGGGAAAATGACCATTTTCTGAAGGTTTCAGTACATTTTTTTTTCTGTAAAAACTATTGTATTCAGTATTTATTAAAATAACTAAAAAACCGAGCTGAATAAAGGTGCTTTCTATTCATATAAGTGTAAACAACAAATTGTATGTTGCAACAAAAAATTTTATTTGCTAACGACAAGATTTTAGGAGAAAAGTGAACAAAACTTGCAAAAACACGCTTGTATTTAAAAAGAAAAAAAAAAATGTTAAAAATTTTCTGAAATATGCAAAATGTTTGTTACTCTATTGGATACTATCTGCAAAAAAGATCATTTCTATCTTGAATGGTATTCTTGCTGCAAAACAGTAATTGGAAACCGTATAGTTGTGCGTTGGAGCACGGCTGCCTGTGTTTCAGGCTGGTTTCCATCATCACCGATGTAAAAGTGAGTCATCTTCAGCACTTTGAAACATTTTAAGGCTTGTTGTTGCACAGGTCGTCGATTAAATCACTCGCAGACGAAACAGAGTCCTGAGATTTGCTATGTTTCAGAGTGCATAGTGCATATGTGGAGGCTGCCAAGCGACTTTGATGGTACCGCATCTGCGGAGCGCTTTCGAAAAATGCCATTTTGTATGGGCAAAAAAAAACTATATATTGGAAACAAAACTTCAGTTCTCCGGCCATAAGCCAGATGCGCATCGTGCCTGTAAGCAACGCGGAAGGTTCCGAAGTCGAGCGGCGAAGGCATCTGCAGGCAACATGGCGGGCAATGAGCGCAGGTTGGTTGGTTGGTAACAACTTTATTCATAGTCCTGCAGAGCTTTCGCCGACGGGGCCTTAGGTCTCCCACGTGGGGACGTCGAGGCGCTGCCTCGCCGTCGCCTCGCGGGCCATGAGCGTAGGTCCGCATCTTCATTTCTTCGCAGCTGTTAGAAAGTGCCCCCTCGTGGGACAAACGGAAACTACATCGGAAACAAAACTTTGGTCCTTTGCCTACAAGCTGTATCTGCAGCGTGGTCATTAGCAACGCAGAAGGTTCCGAAATTGGGGCATGAAATGATCGTTAGCGGGCTAACGATGCTCAATGGGCGCGGTAGGGAAAGAGTTAAACCTCCATAAACCAGAAACCAAACAAGATTCTTAGTGACCACGAACTCCGGTAACTCCGCACAGCTGCCTTCGTTGAGTGTCCGGTCCCCTTGTAGCGAGCAAGAAAGACGAAAATTGAAATGTTGGCGGATCAGACATGATTTTGACCTTGGATGTGGTGTTGCAGTTTAAACAGGTGTTACTATGTTTTTATTGGAGTTGCGCATCTTCTCAGCATGCGTTGAAGCAGGGTATGAGACCAGGAGGCATTTGCAGTTGCAGGAGTGGTGCCGCCTGGATTTCCTAACCTTGGCCTGCCACCACCTCCATTTGGGCCACCGCTGGGCCTGCCACCCTTCGTGACCCCCGTGCCATCTCCTGCTGCTGCACTGCCTGCCCTACAGGTGGCCGCCACCCCGGCCACCCCTGCTGCAGTGGTCACCACGGTGGACCCCGAGCTTCGTGAGCGAGCTGCGCAGTGGACAGAACACAAGACTGCGGATGGGAAGAGCTATTATCACAACACGCGCACTCAGCAGTCAACCTGGGACCGTCCTGAAGCTATCATTGAGCTGGAGAGTGCGTACCACATTCTCAGTTTGGTTACACAGTGCCCTGGGAATGAATGCAAAAAGTGTGAAAATGCACTCGTGGACCGATTTTCTGGCCTGGTGGGACAATACGTAAACTTTAAAAAGTCAGTTTGCTGAGATAAAATAGGCCTGACAATTTCGCCCTCAGCCATGTTCCACCCGCAAGCGATAATATTAGCTTGCATTTGAGCCAGAGTCATGCGTTTATTGTACCCATACTGCACCGCAGAGTTGGTGCTACAGTTCTTCGGCATCAACATCTAGAAAAGAGCATGCCACTTCTTTGAGGTGGGGAGTGACAGGTGTAGCTTCTAGAGTATACTGAGATGTTTACAGTAGATGCATATCAGGATTTATGTTTGAACTATCAGGAGTGCACCTTAATGATTTGCATTGTAGGTGTCTGTATGGTATTTTAGACTGTTTTGTGAGTATGTGTTGGTAGAGCTGAAGCCAGTTTTTGGTGACTAGTTGGTCTTGGGGTGCTTTGTTAGTTAAGTGACTTTCCTTCATAGGGTTTGGCCATCTATGCTTGCATGGAGCCTTTGTGGCATAGCTTGAGAAGGTGGGGGTCGTTGCAGGGGTTGTCAGCAGGCACATCAGTTGGGCTGTGGCAGTAGGAGCATGCTCACTGGGTGCTGTTGTGCTCTGCAGAGGCTCTGGCAGCTGGGGCGTCGGATGGGAGTGGCTCTGGGAGTGCTGATGCAACCAAGGCTGCGGTTATCCCTGCAAGTGGGGAATCCCGAAGCACATCTGACTCGGGTATTCCAGACGCAGCACAGGCAGATAAGCCCGCAGTCGCAAAGGTGAGAGTGAATGTCATTTTTTTTGTTCCGCTTTGCCACTTTCTACTTGAAGCACAAGTAGGCCACCAAAAAAGTGTCTTCAAACCTCATTACAGTGAATGCTGCTACAGCCAAATTTCTGCTCTGTGGAAGTATTTTCAAGTTATGTGGCGACCCACATTTTACGGCGAATCGGTTGGGTCCCAAGAAAACCCCCATAGAGATAATGTTTTAAAAACCTTGATTGTACGACACAGTTTTATGCCGGCCTCGCTTGGTACGAGGGCTGTCTGGTACCATTAGGAAAAAAAGAAAGAAAAAAAGCAGACACAGGCTGCCACGTAGGCACACTGCATCCAGCTGATTTGGTTGTGCAGTAATCTTGCCCTGTTCATCACAGGGAAAAGTGCGTGGAAGCGCTGTTGATGGCTGCTCTTTTTGTTGTTGAAAGCAAGCCTTCTGGCGGCAAGAGTGCTGTACTACTGCATTTCAGTTACAAAAAAGAAAAAGGCGATGAAGTCTGTAAAGTAAAAAAATACAGTAGAACCCCGTTCATACGTTTTTCACCGGACCGGGGAAAAAAAACGTAACAGCCGGGAAAACGCAACAGTGAGGAAAGCACCGAAAATTAATGAAAACAGTGCAGCTTTGACTTGAAACAATTTATTTCCGCAAATTGACCCTAGGACTTTAAAAAATCGAGAATGGTGGATTGCAGTTTCTTTCGCTCGCTGGAAAGAACTACGCGTTTCTCAATAGCAAAGGCCGCATTGCTGTCAGCGTCGCTTTGCGGTGCGGCCACACCGCGCGCAGCAGTGCTGTGCAGTTCACGCGCTCACTGCAGTCCACGCTGAAGCGACGTTGTGCACAGCGTCAAGCACTGAAATGTTCGTAGGCTGCTCACCGCGCTGCTCCGCGTAGGCCGCCCTGACTGCCTGTCGACTGCGTTTAGTACGTCCAGCTTTTCCTCAAGGGAAAGCGCCTTCCGCTTACGCAACGCTATCACGCCATCAAAGCACGATAAAGATGTTGTTGCGACTGAGAGAAGGATGAAAAGGAAATTGCACGGGCCTGCCGACTGGCTCCAGCCGAGCCACCACCGCTGTCACTTGCAGATAGAGGAGAGTTAAAAGATAAAAAGAAAGAGTGAAAGAAAAGAAACGACGCGCGTCGCAACAACTGCGTAAGTGGACGCTGGCTGAGAAAAACAGATAAGCGACCGCAGCCGCGCGCCTCATCGTCACCACCTCCCATGATAAAGATCGCGGCATTCGGCGTTCGCGAGGCAGATAGCCATCTAGTGGCGGCCTCTCCAACTCGCGTGCGGCTTCTTGCAGCCAGTTCCGTAGCCAAGCCTGGCCAAGACTCGTCAAAAATCAAAATGCCGGTTGGCGCGCATTGCCCGGGCGGGTTCGGGGAGCCCGGTTGCGACGTATCATGCGGGATCGTTTCCTCGGCTACAACGTAACAGCGGGGTTCCCAATACATTGGATCCTATGGAAGCTATGCCGGGACCCGAAGAAAACGACGTAACAGCCGGGAAAACGCAGCAGTGAGGAACGTAACAGCGGGGTTCTACTGTATTTTGTAAGGACACACATCAGATCCATAGTAAGTCTACACTACAGATATTAAAAAGATCGCAGGAAGTTGGCTTGAAATCATGGATTTCAAGGCAGCTTAAAATCATGTAAATACAGTATTGATCACAGTGCCAAGTTCGGGGTGTGTCTATTATGTGTGGAAATAAAAAAATCTGATTTTTTGCAACCAAACTGGGGTGTGCCTATTATGCGAGTGAATATGGTACAGTGTAAACCATTTATAAATATATATTGCTTATAACGATGAAGTTCATTAGACTTTCATTAGTACTAATTACTAATTGCTACTAATTTAGTAGTCATTAGTACTTTGAACTGAATGATGTGCAAACTCCACAAATGCACCAGCATGGCGACATCTGCGAGGGAGGGTACGGCCTTGTGAACCAAGCGCTATCAGAAGGTGGAGGGAAGAGCTGCTGCTGTGCAACACTCTCTCACACAAGCGCGGTTGCGATCATTTGGGCAGAGATGCTTTGGGCTGATAACATCACGGCATGTTTGTCTTTTGATGGGAACTCCGGCAAGGGTGGGCGAACTTGGCAGAGTGCCGGGACACTTGAGGGGAGCCCCGGTGCTCGCAATGGCAACATGCATGGAGCAATAAGCGGGTGTGTTCTTGTTGCTTTTTTTTTGTCTGTTCATATATAACAGTACCTCTTATTAAGCCTAATTACGATAGCTGCCACTCTCTCGTTAATACTGTAAAACTCCTCGATGTTGCCAGCTATATCCTGATTAATGAGGAATCCCACACCTAGTTCTCGCCTATCTGCTAATCCACGATAGCACAGTACATGCCCGCCCTTTAATACTGTATACGCCTCATCTGTCCTCCTAACCTCACTAAGCCCTATGACATCCCATTTAATACCGGCTAATTCCTCCAATAGCACTGCTAAGCTAGCCTCACTTGATAAGGTTCTTGCGTTAAACGTTGCCAGGTTCAGTTTCCAATGGCGGCCTGTCCGGAGCCAGAGATTCTTAGCACCCTCCGCTGCGTCACAGATCTGACCGCCGCCTTGGTCAGTTGCTCCGCAGCCGCTGGGGACTGAGGGCCGAGGGTTAATTGGTTTGTTCATAGAAGGTTGTGGCCAAGTACTACACCAGGGTGGCCAAATCCTGTTCTGGTGAGGAAGTGCGTTGTCGGTTCTGGTCACCGAAATCAGGCCGCACTCCAAGCCTGGTTATGCAATTCCATCGACACGCGGAGTTTCTTTTTTTTTTTTTTTTTTAATCCGGTGGAGAATTGCGTGGCACCGGGATTCGAACCCCGGTCCTCTTGCACGCGAGGCGGATGCTCTACCTCTACGCCATCGCCGCATAATACCTCTACGCCATCGCTTAATAAGAGGTACAAGCTGAAGGTGGTGCAGGCCTACGCGCCTACATCAAGCCATGATGACCAGATAGTTGAAAGCTTCTATGAGGATGTGGAATCGGCAATGACCAAAGTAAAATCACAGTACACTGTACTGATGGGCGACTTTAATGCAAAGATAGGTAAAAAGCAGGCTGGAGACAAGGCGGTAGGTGACTATGGCATAGGTTCTAGGAACAGTAGGGGAGAGTTATTAGTAGAGTTCGCAGATAGAAATAATTTACGGATTATGAATACCTTCTTCCGCAAACGAGCAAACAGGAAGTGGACTTGGAAGAGCCCCAATGGTGAGACTAAAAATGAAATAGATTTCATATTGTGCGCACACCCTGGCATCGTAGAGGATGTGGAGGTCCTCGGTAAGGTCCGTTGTAGCGACCACAGAATGGTAAGGTCTCGTGTTAGCTTAGATTTGAAGAGGGAACGGAGGAAACTGGTGAAGCGAAAGGCTATTAACGAGTTAGCATTAAGAGGGAAGGTAGAGGAATTCAGAATGTCGCTGCAAAACAGATTTTCCGCTTTAACTGATGAAGACGACCGCAGTGTTGAAACAATGAATGATAATCTTACAGCTATCGTTACAGAGTGCGCCGCAGAAGTAGGTGGTAGGATGGTTCGACAGGATACCAGCAAGCTATCTCAGGAGACCAAAGATCTGATTAAGAAACGCCAAAGCATGAGGACGTCTAACTCCACAGACAGGATAGAACTAGCAGAGCTATCGAAGTTAATAAATAAGCGCAAGGTAGCCGACATAAGAAAGTTTTAACATGGAGAAAATTGAGCATGCTCTAAGGAACGGCGGTAGCCTAAAATCAGTGAGGAGAAAACTGGGCATAGGTAAAAACCAGATGTATGCGCTAAAAGACAAACAGGGCAATGTCATCAGCAATATGGATAAGATAGTTGAATTAGCCGAAGAGTTCTACACAAATCTATACAGTAGCGGATGTAATCATCAAGCTACTGAGGGAGGCAGTCAAGCACAGCAATGGGACATCCTGCCAGTAACGAAGGAGGAAGTAAAGAAAGCCTTAGGAGCAATGCAAAGAGGGAAAGCAGCTGGTGAGGATCAGGTAACAGCAGATTTGTTGAAGGACGGAGGAGAGATTGTGCTACAAAAACTAGCCACCCTCTATACGCAATGCCTTGTGACCTCGAGAGTACCAGAAGCTTGGAAGAACGCTAACATTATCTTAATTCATAAGAAAGGAGATGTGAAGGACTTGAAGAATTACAGACCAATCAGCTTATTGTCCGTTGCCTACAAGGTATTTACTAAGGTAATCGCTAATAGAGTCAGGACAACCTTGGACTTTAGTCAACCAAATGATCAGGCAGGCTTTCGTAAAGGATACTCGACAATAGACCACATTCACACTATCAATCAGGTGATAGAGAAATGCACAGAATATAACCAACCCCTATATATAGCCTTCATTGATTACGAGAAAGCATTTGACTCAGTGGAAACCTCAGCTGTCATGCAGGCATTGCGGAATCAGGGTGTAGAAGAGTGTTATGTGAAAATATTGGAAGATATTTATAACGACTGCACAGCTACTATAGTTCTCCGTAAAGTCAGCAATAAAATTCCAATACGGAAAGGGGTCAGGCAGGGAGACACGATCTCGCCAATGCTCTTCACTGCCTGCTTACAGGAGGTATTCCGGGGACTGGAATGGGAACAGTTGGGGATAAGAGTTAATGGAGACTACAGTAGAACCCCGCTGTTACGTTCCTCACTGCTGCGTTTTCCCGGCTGTTACGTCGTTTTCTTCGGGTCCCGGCATAGCGTCCATAGGATCCAATGTATTGGGAACCCCGCTGTTACGTCGTAGCCGAGGAAACGATCCCGCATGATACGTCGCAACCGGGCTCCCCGTACCCGCCCGGGCAATGCGCGCCAACCGCCATTTTGATTTTTGACGAGTCTTGGCCCGGCTTGGCTACGGAACTGGCTGCAAGAAGCCGCACGCGAGTTGGAGAGGCCGCCACTAGATGGCTATCTGCCTCGCACGCCGAACGCCGCGATCTTTATCGTGGGAGGTGGTGAGGAGGAGGCATGCGGCTGCGGTCGCTTATCAGCGCGTCTTTTCTTTCACTCTTTCTTTTTATCTTTTAACTCTCCTCTATCTGCAAGTGACAGCGGTGGTGTGGTGGCTCGGCTGGAGCCAGTCGGCAGGGCCCGTGCAATTTCCTTTTCATCCTTCTCAGTCGCAACAACATCTTTATTGTGCTTTGATGGCGTGATAGCGTTGAGTAAGCGGAAGGGGCTTTCCCTTGAGGAAAAGCTGGACATACTAAACGCAGTCGACAGGCAGCCAGGGCGGCTTACGCGGAGCAGCGCGGCGAGCAGCCTACGAACATTTCAGTGCTTGACGCTGTGCACAACGTCGCTTCAGCGTGGACTGCAGTGAGCGCGTGAACTGCACAGCACTGCTGCGTGCGTGCGGTGTGGCCGCACCGCAAAGCGACGCTGACAGCAATGCGGCCTTTGCTATTGAGAAACGCGTTGTTCTTTCCAGCGAGCGAAAGAAACTGCAATCCACAATTCTCGATTTTTTAAAGTCCTAGGGTCAATTTGCGGAAATTAATTGTTTCAAGTCAAAGCTGCACTGTTTTCATTAATTTTCGGTGCTTTCCTCACTGTTGCGTTTTCCCGGCTGTTACGTTTTTTTTTCCCAGTCCGGTGAAAAACGTATGAACGGGGTTCTACTGTACCTGAGTAATTTGCGATTCGCTGATGACATTGCCTTGCTAAGCCACTCAGGACAAGAACTGCAAAGCATGATCAATCAGTTAGACAGGCAGAGCAGAACGGTGGGGCTAAGAATTAACATGCAGAAAACCAAAGTAATGTTCAACAGCCTAGCAAGGGAACAGCAGTTCGCAATTGGTAGCGAGGTGCTGGAAGTAGTAAGAGAATATGTCTACTTAGGGCAGGTAGTGACCGCAGATCCGGATCATGAGAGGGAAATAACTAGAAGAATACGAATGGGGTGGAGCGCATATGGTAGGTTCTCTCAGATCATGAATGGTAGCTTACCAATATCCCTGAAGAGAAAAGTATACAACAGCTGTATCCTACCGGTACTCACCTATGGGGCAGAAACGTGGAGGCTAACAAAGAGGGTTCAGCTTAAGTTAAGAACAACGCAGCGAGCTATGGAAAGGAAAATGATAGGTGTAACGTTAAGAGATCGGAAGAGGGCGGAGTGGGTGAGGGAACAAACACGGGTTAATGACATCTTAGTTGAAATCAAGAGGAAGAAATGGGCTTGGGCAGGGCATGTAATGCGAAGGCAAGATAACCGCTGGTCCTTAAGGGTAACGGAGTGGATTCCAAGAGAAAGCAAACGTAGCAGGGGACGGCAGAAAGTTAGGTGGGCGGATGAGATTAAGAAGTTTGCAGGGATACAGTGGCGGCAACTGACAAAGGACAGGGTTAATTGGAGAGACATGGGAGAGGCCTTTGCCCTGCAGTGGGTGTAGTCAGGCTGATGATGATGATGATGATATAACAGTAATCAGTTATGATCAGTTTTCCCGTTTCCTGACTACCCCGCTTGCTGTGGACAGCTGCTGTTGTTTGCACGTGCAGTGTTTTTGGTGTCCGAGACATGTCTGCCTTCTTGGTCTGCTAGGAAGTTGCCGAATTTCTGGTTGTGATTGCTGCGGCTCACAATGCCGTGAGTGGAGCTGAAAACCGCTGACTCTGAGAGAGATATTTGGAAGAGGCCAAAAGGAGAAATGGAGCGCAAGTAGTCCCGTACAGTCCGGGACGGTAAAACAAATGCAGCCAGTGTCGACGAGTTTGGCGACCACAGTGGCTGCATTTGTTTTTCAGTCCCGGACTTTCCGGGACTACTTGCGGACTCGAGTCCGGTACTTGGTTTTCTCGGGCAGCCCGAAAGCTCCACCCACCTGCTTGCGTCGCCATAGCAACGCGTTCGTTTTCCACCTATGGCAGTCCGCGGGCTACTTGGCGCTGCGGGGAAGGCAGCAGACGACAGCTGCGCGCCGCGCTGGCAGCCATATTGAGTTAGACTCCGTGTGCATTTTGCGTACTTTTCGTGTTCCTGGAGGACGATATCATGTGTTAAACCTTCACATGAGCTCCGTAGCTGCTCTCTGAGCCATCGCAAGACTTTTTGTTCTTGCATCTTCGTTTATTTTCTTGAAATCTACCGCACACGGACCCACGTTCGGAGCTCCGAGCGCGTATTGTTTGCTCGTGTCGTCAAGAGGTTCGTGTTCGCTTGTTTTGCGACATGCTGTCTGCGCGCTTACCTGAAAGCATCGCAGGTGAACCACTCGTATACTGGAGCAGCTATAGCGCTTGTTGTCAACATTTTTGCGAAGGCTTTCGTCTATCTGCCTATCCGCAACGAGTTGGGCTAGGTACTTTGTGCAAACTTCGCCGCAAGCAGTAGTGGCTAGCATACCTCCGAAGCTGAGTTAATTCTGTAATGCACCTACTCTAAGCTGATAGTACGGCCTTCAAATCGACTCAGTATCATGATCGAGCGCACGGCGTTGCTTCGGCGTCGTGGTGGCCGTAGCTTGCGTCGTCTGCTAGCAGATGACAGCTTCCTTGTACGGTAACCGAGGGAGCCCGGCTCTGGCGGCGAGTTCGCAAGCAGCCTATGGCAAGTAGTTCATGTGCCCATGACGCTGCTTCCTGTCAGAGCGGAAGCCAAGACCTGTCAGCAAGTAGTCCGGGACTGGAAAAACAAATGCGGCCACTGCAGCTTCCTGGTACAGTAACAGAGGGGAAGCCCGGCTCTGACGGCGTCGCCAGTGTACAGTTGAAAATGTGATTTGCAGTCTAGGCCATCTATATGGTCATTATCGTCAACGTTCCTAGTGCTAGAGTCAGCAAGTTGCATCAGCTGTGGCAGGCACACTGAGATCTGGAACATGCGGGAAGAGGCAGGTGCCTTCACAAATGGTCTTAGCGGCGCTGCTTGGCCTTGGTTGTCTCCGGCTCCCTTGCCTCCCCCACTCTCTCCACCGTACTCATAGGAGGGGTGTTGTCCAGGTGGCCACGTTTATGACTTTGAGTAACGAGTACATCTTCAAGATGATTTTACCTCCATTTACAGTAAAACCTTGTTTAATGTGGCGTCATTGAGACCATGAAAGATATTTAAATTAACTCTGTTTTCGAATCTATCCGACCACAGAAAAAAAAAAGCACCCAGGCAAGAAATTTAGTTGCGGAAAAGCGCTGCCGTTACTGAGCAACTTTGCGGTTATCTGCCGTGTAAAAGTTGGCCGTCCAGCTTGTAGCCATTGCTGGCCAAAAAAAGTTGACTCCAAATACCGTATTCACTCGCGTACTTTGCGCACCCCAATTTATTACTGATTTATAAAGAAATTGGAGGGGATACTCCGCTTTAAGGGCATGACGCGGTAGCATCAATAGGCTAATGCACATAAATGCGTAATTGGTTATTCTCAACCTTACATTCATAGACCCCTGGGAGTCCTCATACGACTCCTGGCGTAGGGGTGCAGCGGTTGAGTGATTCGCCATTGCTCTGCGATGGCAGGTGCTGCCACCGATGGGGCTTGTGCTGGAGAGTTTGCTCTTCTCCAGCAACCTCTCATGGCCAATCATTAACTTAACTGCCACCTGCCAAGGTGGGTTATTTCTCTGTGGGTTTTTCATGGATTTTTCGCTCATGGTCAGTGACGCTGACGACGACGCTGGCTTTTCAGCAACACGAGCTCCTTAACGCTATCACAGTGAAAAAAAAAAAAGAAAAATTACTCGCATATTTTAAGCTCCCTGCTGCTCCAGACCACCAGCGTACACATGGGTGCTCGCAAGGCAGGCTTGGGAAGATTGGCATGGCCGCATTGCTGCATGCTGCTGTGAAAGGTGGGAGTGGCGAGGGGACGAATTGCGTGCCGTTTACAGGGCTTGCTCGCGCTGGAGGTTGCATTCTCGAACACTTGTGCGCGTGCTGGAATCCGAAACTACCAAACCATTTGCTGTGCGAATTACCTCCAGTCAGTTGGGTCGCACATAAGGGCGTTGTTTTATCCCCTGTTATCTTTATTTGTCTCTGGCTGCTGGCATTGGGATTATATCTTTGTGCGCTTATTGCTTTGAGCTGTGCACACATGGCCATGCCATTCCACAAGGGACTACATAATGTGGGGCGGGGTGGGTAAGCATCTTCTAGTCTTATATTTTAAGTCAACTTTTTTTGGCCAGCATGGGGTGTGAGTTGGGGAGTCGACATAAAGCCAGCAGTTGGAGACAATAGAGACAACAGGCGATAAAATGGCAACAGCCAATGGTTCAGTAGATTCGGATTCCAGTGCCCAAGGTTACCGGAAGTACATGGCAACGTGGCCGTGCCAATATTCCCAATCCTGCCTTGCATGCACCCGCATGCGTGCTAGTGGTCTGGCTTGATAGGGAGCGCGAAGTATGCGAGTAAGTTTTTTTTAAAATCCAGGTGTTTGCGAGTGTTTTGCATTCGCGAGTGTTTGCATTCTTTTTTGCCATTTCTGCATTTCACTTCGCGAAGTTGGCAGTCACTAGCAGTGGTGTGTGTGGGGTTTATGTCTGCCCGACGGACGCTTTTTCTGCCTGCGGCTGTATCTGTGCTTCATGATCACGGACCTTTTCATGAAACAACACCATGCAATTTTTCATTGCATAACGTGTGATAATTTGTTTCAAGGTGCCAAGTGTCGCGTGTTAAGCTAAACGTGCTTGCTTAAAGCACACTATTCTGATCATTCCAATGATCCGCGCAAGAGTGACACGTACGAACAAATTATAGCTGCTTTCAATTCAGAGCTGGTTCACACCACCAATCCTGAAAAAGTGCCGCTTGTGCCATCGCGGTGCAGAACCAGTTCCAAGGTGCAGGTGCAGTGCATCAGCAGTGCCACACCTCATGGGTGCAGCTGTCGTCTGCTTGCGCACACATTTTTTGCGTGCGGTCGCTTTTGCTCCTAACGAGTCTTGAGTAGGCCATAGTCGACGGCGACGACATCACATAGTTCCTTGTTGTGGAGTAGTTCTACTCTTCCTACAATGAATACGAGGAAACCGACTCCATGCTGTCTTTTGCTGCAACTCATTGTTTGGACCGATTGCCGTTGAATTCCAAAGTACTGTAAAAGCGTGGTTGCAAAGGCTCTGTAGACTCTCTACAGAGACGTTCGAACAACTTTTGATGCACTTCGAGGCCCGCGCATATTTTTCGATGCTTAGGGGAGGGCGCCCACAAATTTTATTCTATTTTATTTACAAATACCTTACAGGCCTCCGGAGAGGCATTGTGTAGGGGGGTCAAATGCAGAAGTTTGTGTAAAATAGGTTAGAAACAAAAAGCCTAGTAAAAGTGCAGCAAAACAGGCAAAAACAAGTGTGATCAGATAACATATCGCAGTTCACAAAAATTGGTAAAGGTACAAGGCTACTATGCGTCGTGGAACAAAAAATGCGTGAAATACACAGAGTTACACAAAAGCAAAAGAAAACATTTCAGGTATACATGAGGGTAGCAGCGCATGAACAGATCCAATGAGGCAAAAGTCTCAAGCAGCTGAAAACAAAGCTATATGAATCATGAGCATATAAATGACGTGCTAAGCATTATCAACAAAATGTTTGAGTAGATGTTCGCGGAAGGTGTCTTGATTACGCTGCAGGGCGATGCAATCCGGAAGATCGTTCCAGAGGCGGATGGCACGCGGGAGTGACGACAAGTTGAAAGCATGAGTGCTGCCATAAATGCGGGCATAGCTGTAGTTATCTAATCTATGTGATAAGTCGGAGGGACGTTGTACATGTGCTGGCGGTGAATCAGTGGCATGGATGTATTTATGCAAGATAGATAAAAGGGCAATGTCGCAATATTCAATATTCAACGGATAGAGCGAAAGTTCGATCTTTAGATGAGTTACACTGGAGTGATAACTGTAATTTTGCGAAATGAAATGACTAGCCCTATTTTAGACAGCTTCCAACTTCTCTATTAGATATTTCTGATGGGGTGACCAAATGGATGAAGCGTACTCTAGCTGCGGTCTGACAAAATTTAAGTGAGCTTGTTTACACATGTGAGGGGTAGTGCTTTGCAGGTTACGGCGAAGGAAACCTAGTGACCGGGAAGCATTAGCGAAAACGGCGTTTATATGTTGTGGGGTTTAAATAGGGGAGGTAAACACGTTCTCCCCGCTTAATCCCCGTTCAAAGCCGCGCGGACCCCACCCCATGGTCGCGAGCGCTACCGAGCGCACGGCGACCATGGCGGGCCCTGCTCTGCGGGAACAAAGGAATGACACACTGGCTGACACAAACAAGGCATTTATTGCTATAACAACAATAACGCCAACTAGCTACAAAATACACTGAGGAATCGAGGATGTCCGACTCACCAGCACGGTTACGAGCGAATGTTCGCCCACGGTAGGGCAGGGGGATAAACTCCAGCCGGACGGGACGAGCTGAGGGGAACATGTTTCTACATGAGGCCGCCCGCCGACGAAGAGCGGAGCCCTGCGCGTGAACGTCCACACGCTTCCCCGGTCCCGAGCAAAAGAGGACCGGCTCTCCCCCGCGAGCGCGCAGCAAAACGCCATTCGTGGTGCTGGTGTCGCTGCGACGTGAGCGCCCTCCCCTGTTAATTAAAGTAGCCCAACTGAGAAGAGTGCGTTGCGGGGGAGCTAACCACAGTTGGGGTACATTGCGGGAAAGCGAACCACGGAGGGGCGAGTGCATTTCCACATCCCCCAACATTAAATAGACCCACGTGCCTGCAAGTTGCATGCTATGGAGGAGTCTCCTGGTCTTCATGCACTTGAGGCAGGTCTTGCAGCAGAGGTCACGCCGACAGTGTGCACACAGTCTTCCGCGGTATTCCGAAGGCGGCGTGAAGGTCTCCGCTGGGACGACTCGCATGGCCCGCAGACTACGTGTCCGCAGGCCCGCGAAGAGGAGGGCCGGTTGACCACTGCAGGCCAGGATTCTGGAGTAGTCGCCAGGGTAACAGCAGCCAGAGGCGGCTGCTGTCTGGTCTCGCCACGGCTGCCCTGGATGGATACGGCGAACAGGATACAGGCCACTCCGTCGCAGCAGGCGGCAGCAAGACGATGTGCACAAGACAGCAAGCCGGAGTGGCTCCACTGGATCTGCAAGATTTCTGAAACACACTCCGCATGCCTTTAACGTAGGTCACGGGAGGGGAAACGGCGTAAACCAGGGTCTCGTGGCTCAATGCTCAACTCGCTAGCAAAACGTGTCGGGCGGCTGTGCAACGCAAAGTTCGAGTGAACAAAGCCCTTTCTTGAGTTGAACGAGACTGCTCAGTTCATGCGAGGTTAAAAAAAATGGATGGGGCAGCAAAGTGCGCCCCATCTCAACGCCACGGTCCGGTGGTCGTGTCACTTTTGACATGGTGCAGGCAGCTCTGAAAAGCCTTAGGCCTCACTGCCATTGTGACGGTCGACGACCCCCAACAAAAGAAAGACCCGAAACGGGTTTCGTGCGTGCAGCCGCGAGGAGACATCAGCTTTGTGGGATGGTCCTATCCCGCTCACTGCACAAAGCAGCTTCTGAGCGGTCGGCGCCCACCGTATCGGACGCTGTCGGAGCGCCCGGTGCCGAGCTACAATACCAGCGAGCTCATAGCGGCACCCGTGGCCCCAGGCCACCCGGCTCCCGGAACCGTGACTCCCAGAGTCGAAAAAGAGACAGCAAGAAAATATGTACAGAAAACTCGGACCACCCACGTGGCCTCCGTACTCAATCGCTTCGGGCTCGGCAACTCCGTGGGCGCTAGGCCTCGTGCTCCCCGATGCGGACCAAGTGGTTCTTGTGAAGAAACTCTAGGAAGAAAAACTTGACAAAAAACATGCTGAGCATGTCGAAAAGTTCAAACATGCTGCAGCGCAATACACCTCGCACTCAAGAAAGCATGCCGCAGGTCCTAGCGATCGAAATTCACACTAGGCACCACTTGTCAAGTCCGGACAAAGAGCGTTCCTCGAACCGAACAGACAGTCGTCCAATGTTCCAAGAGCAGGCCCCACGTTGGGCTGCCAGATGTGGGGTTTAAATAGGGGAGATAAACACGTTCTCCCCGCTTTAGCGCGGCTGACCCAGTTCAAAGCCGCGCAGACCCCACCCCGTGGTCGCGAGCGCTACTGAGCGCACAGCGACCACGGCGGGCCTTGCTCTGCGGGAACAAAGGAACGACACACTGGCTGACACAAACAAGGCATTTATTACTATAACAACAATAACGCCAACTAGCTACAAAATACACTGAGGAATCGAGGATGTCCGACTCACCAGCACGGTTACGAGTGAATGTTCGCCCATGGTAGGGCAGGGGGAAAAACTCCGGCCGGACAGGACGAGCTGAGGGGAACATGTTTCCACACGAGGTCGCCCGCCGATGAAGAGCGGAGCCCTGCGCGTGAACGCCCACGCGCTTCCCCGGTCCCGAGCAAAAGAGGACCGACTCTCCCCCGCGAGCGCGCAGCAAAATGCCATTCGTGGCGCTGGTGTCGCTGCGACGCCAGCGCCTTCCCCTGTTAGTTAAAAGTATAACCGAACTGAGAAGAGTGTGTTGCGTGGGAGCTAACCACAGTTGGGGTGCATTGTGGGAAAGCGAACCACGGAGGGGCAAGTGCATCCCCACAATGTTCAGCCCAAGAAAGGTTTGGTGAAAGATGGATGCCTAGATACTTATACTGCATTGTTCGAGCTAATGTATCATTATTAATGTGGTAGGGGAAATGCGAATTGAGTGATTTTCGGCTAGAAGAAGTTATCTTACACTTGGCAGTCTCTCAGCCGTGCGCTGGAGCGCCTAGATCCGCGCCCTTTCACGGAAATGAAGATTCTCGGCCACTGGCCGCGGCGGTCGTCGGCGGAGAAGGCCTGCAAGGCACTGCTCCGTTTCTTGAGAACTTCTGGCCTGCACGATAGGCTGTGACTTTAACGAACAGTGACGTTTTAGAGTGACTTCAATTTTCTGTTACTCTCCTTTCTCTTTCTTTTTTTTTTTATCCCACTCCTTTCCCCCCGTGTAGGGTAGCAAACCGATTATTATTTCGGTTAACCTCCCTGCCTTTCCTCTTCTACATCCTCCTCCTCCTCCCAGAAGTGTTCAGTCATTAGCCACGTTTTACACCAGTCGTTAATGCGATCGAGGTCACTTTGAAGTGAGAGGTGGTCATTAGTACTTTTTATTGGTCGATAAATAATGCAATCGTCAGGAAATATGCGTATACAAGATGAGATGTTACTGGCAGGTAATTGATGTAAATTAAGAAGAGTAATGGACCGAGGATGCTTCCTTGCGGCACGCCCGTCACCGTCAAGAGCCCGCCTCACTCAATTAGCTCTTAAGCAGTGATTAAGAAAAAAAAAACAGTCCTTCGGCAGCATCAGAGGGCTTCCTCGCTGCTTAGCGCAAGCTTCGGCGTCCCCGTAGCCGCAGCAGAATGACTGGCAGCAGCAAACAAACAGCAGGCAAAGAACACATTCGAATTCACCCTGCCTGTAGTTTGCCAATAGCCCGCACACCATTCTTGCACCGTCTGAAAAAAAAAAAAAAAATGTTTTGTGTGACCTTGCACATGTGCACATGGTTGTCCTAGCTGTCACAATATGGCAGGAACACACAAAACGCAGAAAGTTACCTGCTGTCGCGTAGATTTCAGCGCCATTTTCTCGCAAAATGACATCGGACTCGTCGACGACAGCGGAGACCTCCCTCAATTCACCTTTAGTATTTACGAGCATGTTAGCATCGTCTGCACGTCGTCTGCTGACAGCCGTCGGCACGTGCACAACTTTTTTGCACTTCCTTGGCGTATTATCAGTTATTATCAATGAGGAAGAAACTGTGCACTGTATTCTGCTGCATATGAAGAAGCAGTGTGTTTCGGCGAAAAGTTGTCGCGAAGCACAGTGTGTCCCGGGACGAAACTTGTATGTGAAAAAGGCCAGCTTACACAAAACAATGAATGGTAATTCATTGTCTGAACATCTGTGGGGATTGAATTTAAATCACCTCATCTCTTTTTGCATTAGAGCGTCGAGGGAGTACAGGCGGCTGCTCCTGTGAAACGACCACCTGCAAAACCTCAAGACAAGACAAAGCCAGTGTCAAGCACACCTGTTCCAGGCACGCCGTGGTGTGTTGTGTGGACTGGAGATGGCCGTGTGTTCTTTTTCAACCCAAGTACGCGTACCTCCGTTTGGGAGCGGCCAGCAGAATTGAAGAAGCGGACCGATGTTGACAAAATGGTGCAAACGCCTCCTGTTCAACCTGAAGGGAAGGGACAAGGTAAACATCCCTCATAGGCTTCTATTGTCTTTTTCAGCCCATTTGTGGGGTTTTTTGATGCTGAAATGCACTTATGTGTTTCACAAAATCATATGAAACAGACACTATGGATGAATTGAAAATGGCTTGTATCAGTAAATAACAGCATTCTAATGACAGAGACTCTACTTTCACCGAGATCTGAGCTTTTGGGCAGGGTGTATAGGGCCCTGGGAAGCCTGATCTTGCTTTCATGAAGCAAATAAAACAGTTTGGTTCCCAGTCAAGTCCTATTTGCCATTTGGATGCTCTTGGTTTTATGGAAAGGAAAGTCACAGTAACTGTCTCACTTTATCTCAACCGCATCTTGGGGAAAGAAAAAGAGATGCTGACTAAAAACTCCTGTTGCCAGCCACTGTTCTTGTTTTTCTGTCTGTTTGTTTCTTCCTTGGCACAGTAGGAGTGTCCACTGACAAAGTGAGATAGTTGCAATTTCTGTGCCTTTCCTTTCTGCAAGTAAACAAGCAGCCATTACATTCATGTCCCACCAGTTGTCTATTGAAACGGAAACAAGGTGGGAGAAAAAATTGAAATTATTTTTCATGCTTAGACAAATTGTTGGTGGGGATCCTTGTTAATTGATGTCTTGTGCACAATTCGGATACAAAGCCAAAATTTGGTCTCCATGCTCCATTAATTTGCCTTGATACCTTGCAGGCCTAATTGCCATGCTGGCATGCTGCTGACCTTGAATACCATATTTGCTCGCATAATAGGCGCACCCCTAGTTTGGTTGCAAAAAATTGGATTTTTTTATTTCCGCGCATAATAGGCGCACCCCGAACTTGGCACTGTGATCAATACTGTATTTACACGATTACAAGCCGACGCCTCACTGCCCCCAATCTTTATTTCAACAAAGTTTTTGCTGAACTGACACTAGTCCTCACTAGTGCTGCTGCCGTCGCAGCTGCTGCGGACCCACAGCACGAACAACGACATCGCTTAGAGCAGCCGCACACAGTTTTCAGGGATGCTCACTTTAAACGTCTGTTTGGAAAGCTTCATCTCCAGCCGGAAACGTTCCCGACTTAGGCCCGTGAAAACCTCGGCGCTTGGAGTCGCGTACGAAAATTTAGGCACGCCGCAGTCGCAACCGCCGCACTTCTCGGCCACGTCAAATTTCCGACCTGCCGCACGCTTGCTGTGTTCGAAAGCAAACTCCCAGCCGTGTAGCTATTAAGGTGCTTGCCCGTCGAGCTAAAACAGCAACGCTTGGCGGCAAAGCCACAAACCACGATAAACTAACCGTGGCCTCCACGATCGAAGCGCGCTTTAACGGCGCATGCCGCCACCGGAGGAGATCGCGGCGGCCACGAACTAATGCGCTACCGCAGATCCCGGCACCTGATAGCAACAAGAAAACGAGCTGGTGATGCTTGCGGCGGAGGAAAACGTTGATGATGATGATGAGCTTGGCCTCGGGCGCCCTCCGTGGGCGGCGTCTGGAAGCTCCTGTGCGCGTGTGAGGCCTCCGCGATCAAGCGCCCGTTGCGCACCGCCGGACCTGTTCGCGGAGGCCTTGGCGCGTGCATTTCGAAGGCTATTCCCGCGTGGGTTGTGGAAAGTTTCGGTGCGGCCCTTAAACGTTTTTTTTTTAAATATTTTCTTCGGGAAAACGGGGTGCGGCCCGTACACGAGTGCGTTTATGTGGTATATTCAATTTTGCGAGTCGTAAAATTTCCGGAAATTTTACCCAGCGTAATAGGCGCACCCCGAACTTTGAGCCGGATTTTCTGGAAAAAAAGTGCGCCTATTATGCGAGTAAATACGGTAGTTTCTCTATGTAATGTGTAAAAGTTCATTGTTCTACTGGTAACTTAAAAGGACCGAACACTGAATTTTAAAGGACCTAATTTTTGTCGGCACAATGGAATTCTGGCTGTCTAAGGTGCTGGATTTGCAACGGTTTGTTGAAAACTCTCTAGAAAATTATTACCAAGAATTTTTAAATCGGTGCATGTGCCAATTTTAATGAATCCCGATGCTGGAAACCATGATCACCGAGTGTGATGGCGATTGCATGTCGGCAAAAGTGCTGTACCAGAAACTGATATAAATCTATCACGATAAACAGTAATATGACATTCTTAGCATAGAGTAGCGTCCATTTTAGTTTCTAAAGCTGTTGCGGCACAGTGATGTACACCTCGTCTACCAAAGGTTTAGTAGACTGTGGTTGCCGCTTCATCCAAGAAATTCAACACTGTGGTCGACGATGCGAAGGGAGTGTTGCTTTTTGTGAAAGGGTGCAATTGTGGGAGTGTAAACTATAATAAAACACTGTGCACTAAAATAAGCAATATTTTACCGATATGTGGTCACGTTGTGGATTGCGGTGATAATGGCGGGTTTCACTGCAAAATGGCTTTTTATGTGATTTTCAGTGCCAAATTAAAATATAAATCCTTATTTCTTTGGTATTGCAGTGCTGAATTCTTACAATATGAGGCACAGTTTTTCTTTTCCACCATAATCTCATGACATGTTTTGGCCAGAGGTTGGTCCCTTCAAGAAACATGTGATTGAATACTTGCGTGTATGAAAGAGGAACGTGACACATCTTCTCACTTTTTACACAGATGCCTCTAACAAGGATGGAGAACCGCCATCGAAGAAGACGAAGTGAGTAGTGCTTCCATGTAGAAGGCACTGAGTTTGTTGATTTACTCTGCCTGGAAGCAAAAGGCAGGTTATGTTGCACATATTTACTATGTTTTATATGATTGAGTCTTGTCTGCAGCTACTGCTGGTTTAGTAGTGCACAAGCATTCTAAATAAGTCAATAAATAATGTGAAAGTAATTGAGTGTCTTTATGCTGTAGGCATGTTGAGCAGGCTGCAGAAATAGCAAATAAGTCTTTTTTACTAGTTAGGTTGGTTGCACAATGTACAAGTCATACTGCTCATAGTTTAGATCTTCAGTCTTGCTGATCAAAGGGGGTAGCCACTGGAAAAACATTTCTTGAAAGTAAGGTGGGTTTTCAGAGTGGGTGTGAAAGCATCCTGTGTCAATGTGGAACTGATCTGGACTGCCTCACAAGTTTCACGGGGCTAAACCTCAATGTAACCAAGTATTCCAGTCTTCATAACTTTCAGTCCATAGAACACCATGTATTTTTAGCTCCAATATAACGAGGTAGAGTTTACCGCACTTTCAGTGTACCAGAATTTCATTGCTGGCTGGAGGAAAAATTGTATCGCGGGCGCGAATGGTTGAGCGGAGTGTGTGCGCGTGCAGAAACGCGCATCGGACTACGTACGTAATATGGGTGCTGCCTGGATTTCACTATGCTGGATTCCAGTGACAGATCCGGATCAAGTTTTTCTGCTCTGTTGGGAGCAATCGTATTGCAATGGCCAAATGGGAGCGCAAGTTGTCTGTTTCAGTGGCAGATCAGCCGTTGATACTGGATATTTGCTCCGCCGAATCAACAGATTTGAGCGGAACCCCGCGTGATGTTTTTTCCCCCCCGCGTCTGCTTCCTGTCACGACCGGCTGCGGCTGCTTCCTTCCTGTGATGCGGGCATCATACAAGGGATGTGTTTTACCTTTTTTTTTGGATTGTTAGCCGCGTGCAGCGCCATCTCAACGGAAACAAGCACTGGCAATTCTCCCAAATTCTTTGTTCTCTTTGAAAAAAAAAAAAAAAAACTTAACAGAATTCCAATTCTTTTCAACCGATTTTTAGACCAAGATCGTTAACTTGTTTGAGCCTCCCGCACTTTCTGATGTCGGACAACGGATATTTGCTAAGCCTAGCGGCTCTGTAAATACAGAAGCGATCTGAAAATTTGGCACGTTTTATTGCTCAGATTTTGTGGTGTAGGCATCATCAGACATAGTAAAAGCTTTGTGCTCCTTTCGTTTGCTGTGAATGGGAGAGGCAGAGTGATGGCAAGGGCGAATTAGTAGCTGCCACCGTCAGCAAGGTCACAGCAGTGGCAGCTGCAGAATGCATTTCTCTGGTCACTCTCAAAATGATGACAGCAAAACCAAAACTTAAGACCCCCCCATCACCCATAGACATGCTGAGGCGGCTCACGAGATCGCAGCATAAGCAGGATGCATGGAACGCCGTTGCTGCTGACGAAGAAAGAGCAGAAAGACCACTTTAATCGCAAATAAAGGTTTTTCCCGTGAACGCATGTTTTGCGGATTCTTAGCATGCTCAGAGACAAATTTTGATGTAGCGAAATTCCAGTATTATACAAAGTAAACTGCCGATTTTACTGATTTCGTTAAATCGAGGTTTTACTGGCATTATACAGCTGTTTAACAGTGCAGTGCTTTGTTTCTGTGCTTTTGATCATCAAGTCTTTGTCCATGCTTAGTACGTCACTGTCATTTTTCCTAGCTGTTGCTTGCAACCACATACAGCACAGCAACTTGCTTGTTACATCATGCTGTGTCAGACAGGGCACCATCTGGCATGAAGCTTCACCTGCGAAGAGCTTAGGGTATTGCAGAAGTTCAGTGCTTGAAGTTATATTTTGCTGGATGTATTAGATGCAGAGCACACTGCATATGAAAGCGGAGAATGTTAATGATTCAGCTGTAGTATCCCTGAAAGAAGCTTAACATGAGTATTGTGTGGTACTTACTATGTTATCAATACAGTTGAGCCTCGTTATAATGAACACTGATTTACCAAATTATTGGTTTTAATGAAGTAAGTACGGACTTTGTTGAGTCATGCTTCATTTCAGTGACATATATTTTTTTGTAACGAAACCAGAAAATGCAAGATTTGCCGCAGTATCGGTTGCAACAAAGAAATATTTGGTTTGCGCGACGCTCAGAACTAGATAGGTAGCATAAAAAAATGAAATAAATTTTGAGAGTTCACAAACGCATTTTCTTTTTAATTTGAAGAAGTAGCGCAAATATTGTTTGTTTGACTGGTTGTGCCATCTCGGAACAGAACATGCATTCTGGAAGCATGCAGCTACATGTGACGACAAAGGGTGGCACCATTTGTCCAACGTTGAAGGAAGACAAGTGCAGCAACACGTAGAGTGTGCCATAACCAGTGTGTGACCTTGGCCCAAATGGCAGTGAAGCAGAAGGCTCTCTGTGTCGAGACAAAACTGTGGATGCTGAGAGCTGTAAGCAGCAGCTGCAAAAAGGACTGATGTACGGTTAAACTTGGTTTTAACGAAATTGAAAAAAGTTTGAGATTTTTGGTTGCATCCAGGTTTTCATTAAATGCAGTTTTTGCAAGAAGAGTCAAAAGGACACTGCAGAACGGAAACCATAATAAGAAATAAGTGTAGGTGAAATCACCTTGCAAATGCCTGCAGAAAATAGTGTTACTCGATGTCATAAACGCGGAGACGCGCTTCGCTATCATGCTGATAGCGTGACTACGGCAGCAGCCGCCGCCACTTCCACCGCAGCTCGCGCAACGCTGCTACGAATTGGGTGGAGGAGGCGGGGCACCACGGCTGAGCTAGAGAACGCGCACGGCTGTAGACTGACCGCGGAGGCATGTGCTTTTACTTGCATGTTCCTTCTCTCGGTCTTCCCCGCGCTGTTGGCCCAGGAAACGGACCTTGCGTCACCGGTGCTCACCGCCGTCCCTGCTCCCGATGCGCGGTAGCTATCGGGGCCGGAATCACATGAGCAACCACGTGGTGACGATGGCTGTTCACTGCTGGTTTCATTTCTCTTTTCGCTATGCCCTATTATTTTTCACTGCTTTTGAGCATGCCACGTGGTATGACATTCCAAAAGAGAAAGCGCCGGAGCACGGTGCACTGTGTCAACTACGGTCGCTCATTGCAATCGGCTTTCCTCAGTCAGTTCGTGCTTTAGCGTCACGAAACTTTCACGTGGTTCTGCCAAATTCCGAGTAACTCAGCACTAGCTAACATATAGATGGCGTCGCCACTTCATTATATCAGGGTCAGCCGCCGCAACACCTTCGTTTCATGGAGGTTTCAAATACACACGCTTCACTGGGGGCGACGTTGGGGAATTGAGAAACTTCGTAATATCGAGGAATTCGCTATATGGAGGTTCGTTACATCCAGGTTTAACTGTAGCAGCGAAGTTTAGTGGTGACTTCCAAACGCAGAGTTGGAGCACTTCGGTAGCAATGTTTTCTGCTCTTTTCGGAGTAACTGTATTCCAAACGCAGATCTGAGCCACGGATCGCGTCTTCCAATTGTAGACAGGGAGCGGTTGCCGAGCCGAGATCGCTCCGTGGAGCAGTCAGGACTACTCCGCCGAAATCGGAGGAGTCGACCGGAAGTTCGCGTGACGTTCTTTGTCAGCGGCACTAGTGGCGCTCTCCATTTCTGGTGGCTTGTTGCGTCCGCCGCGCCGGCTCCGCGCTCCGTAGCAGACGATCAGCATCTCCCGCCGGTATGGACTCAAAAGTGAATCGCGCACTGGCGCTCGCTCTGCTTGACGACAGCGAGTTGGAGAGCAGTAGCAGTAGCAGCGGGAGTAACCTTCACCTCTTGCAGCTACGCTCGAAAAGCAGACGATGCGCACGCGAAAGTGCGGGCAAGTGCAAGGAATGACGGGTACTTCCTCAAGCAGTTCGCGAGCGCCACCTACATGCTCTGGCCAGAGCAAGAGTACTCCAATCGCAATTTTAGGTTGCCCGCTCTCCGCCGGATTCAGGCGCTGTGTCACAGAGTGTGCAGACCGCTATGGGCCTGCGATTGGAATTCATCATCATCATCATCATCAGCCTGACTACACCCACTGCAGGGCAAAGGCCTCTCCCATGTCTCTCCAATTAACCCTGTCCTTTGCTAGTTGCTGCCACTGTATCCCCGCAAACTTCTTAATCTCATCCGCCCACCTAACTTTCTGCCGTCCCCTGCTACGTTTGCTTTCTCTTGGAATCCACTCCGTTACCCTTAAGGACCAGCGGTTATCTTGCCTTCGCATTACATGCCCTGCCCAAGCCCACTTCTTCCTCTTGATTTCAACTAGGATGTCATTAACCCGCGTTTGTTCCCTCACCCACTCCGCCCTCTTCCGATCTCTTAACGTTACACCTATCATTTTCCTTTCCATAGCTCGGAATTCACCATAACATTCCCCAAAGCATTTTGTCCACCATTTTGGGTTCAAGGAAGAAGGCTGAGGCAACACATGCAGAAGCGAGTGAGGCCTTGCAATAACCTGGACGTGGAAGTGGCTTTGTTTTCTTGATTCAATGACGTAAGGGTGCGAACTTGCCAGTTTCGTTAGCTCTCCTTCAAATGAAGGCTAACAGCCTTGCATGTGCCCTGGGTCGTGACGACTTCCGTAGAAGTAGCGGTTGTTTGCAACGTTTTAAAGAACGACACAAGATCGCTTGCCACACATTGTTTGGCGACAGGTCCGCTGTCGACATGGAGTCATGTGATAAGTGGCATGACTTTCGGCCCCTGCTCCAGGAGTACGAGTACAACATGTATAACATTGACAAAACCTGAGTGTTTTTCAAGTTGTGTTTAGTGCAATCACTGGCCGTGAGGAACACAACCTGCCATGAAGGCGAAAAGAACAGAGTATGGGTGACGGTCATTGTTGCTGTCAACAGGGACGGATCCGTTAAGAGACGGCTCACTATCATCGGCAAGTCTGCATGCCTGAGATGCCGAAAGAAATCTGGCATTTATGAGTTGACTACGTGGCTAACAAAATATGTCCTGGTTGATGTCCAAGCCCTTGGCGACTGGCTTGAGGCTTTCGACCAGAACGTGGTGGAGAGGCAGCACAGAAAGGTCCTGTTGCTGTTAGAGAACTGTTTGGCACATAAAGTGTTGATCACATTGAAGGCAGTCCGTTTGGTGTTTCTGCCATCAAACGCAACTTCTGCTCTACAGCCGTTGGGCAAGGGCATCGTCCACTCTATCAAGTACTGATCAGAAGCATTTGGTGACTCAGCATCAAGACGACGCTGGAAATGTTGTATGGACCATGGAATGACATGAGGCAGACTACATTAAGGAACTGTTACGTGGATGATGGTTTTGTTGTGTTTTGCTTGCCGTCGAAAATGAATTTCAGCCTGAAGTCCCAGTGTAGCTGGACAGCACCACTTGACTACCCAGGCATCTTGTATGAGTACATTGGTTCGGCCGATGGCAACTAGTTCGTGGTGCGCGAGTTGACGGATTAGGAAATCATGGTTTGCGTCGTGTTGCCTGGGATGACAGCAGCGCCAACAGCGAAGATGAGAGTGAACACAGTGAAGAACCACCGACAAGCAGTGCTGATGTCGCGGACATGGTCAGGTGGCTACGAAGCTATCTGGAGAAACTCCTGATGGCCAGAACTGGTGAGGCAGAAAAGACCCTCTCTTGTGTGGAGACTTTGGGAAACTTCATCCTTCGCATTGCTGTGAAAAGCCACTAGAAGATCACACCCCTCTTCAAACAAATGTGAACGCCAACTTGTTTCATCAAACGAACTTCTTTCTCTAGTAATTTAACCTTCCTATGTTCCGGTCTGTTTTGTTTGAGGTGCCACAAGGAGAGAGGTAAGGATTACGTCGTTTATGGTGGGCTTGGAGTCTAGAATTGTGCATTTTTGTGTCGTGGATTTTTGTACGAGCCCAATTGCGAAGTTGTTAGTTCCAGCTTTTCAGCGATAGCTGTTAAGCGCCCTTTCCTTGGTTTCGCGTAGAAGTAGTAGTAGTGGTATGTCTTGATCGTCAGCATAACCGATGGATGTGTTGCCTTGGGAGCCACTCCGAGGGTGGTTATCTTGCAAGGAGGAAGGTGATCGCTGTAACGGGTGGTTACTGTGGAAGGAGGAGGGTATAAAAAGGTGGTCGGTTCTTGCCATGGGTTACCCTGGAAGGAGGCATTGTGGCAAAAGTGTAGGAAGGCATAACTGGAGGGTGGTAAGGAGGAGGGTGTGGCGAGAACATAGAAAGCCAGAGAGCCTTGGGAGCCATCCGGAAGGTGGTTACTGAGGAAGGAGGACAGTGTGGTGAGAGAGAAGGAATCTACAACTGGAGGATGGTTATCCCGGAAGGTAGTTTGCCCTAGAAGGACGGTGAGGGTTACTGTGGAAATGGGAGGGTATGGCGAGAGTGTGGGAAGACATGTAACCCGATGGTGGTTACAGCGGTAATCGTCCGGGAGGTGGTTACCATGGAAAGAGGAGGGAGGGTATAGTGAAAGCAGAAGAACGTAGCACGGTTCATCTCCGGCAGCTGTTGTGAAACGTGCCGCCCGAGGACGGGATCATCGGCTGTGCTGCACTTCTAGAGCATCAAACTGGAGAGGAGACGCACATGAAAAATGACTGTGGAAAACTAAACCGGGCGCCATAGAACTATACAGATGCAAGGTCCCTCTTATAGTCTGTACTACAACATATTGTAAAGTATAAATACCTTAACAGCTGTCACTGAATCTCGCATTAACTAGTATTAACCGTCATGCCACTTTTTGTCTACTGCTACAATAAGAATCGTATGTAATAAACAAATTGATGGTCCCGATGCTACTTCGTTATAACAAAGTTTGACTGCATTCGGATACAGCTCAAGTCTGCAGTAAAGCTTCACCCACATGCAGGACGAGCATACAATATTCTTCCAGAACAAAAAATGCACCGTTTTTAAAGCCTTTCTTGTTACTTAAGGAAGTAACTAATCACAAGACAAAGTTGATATCTGTGGCTTGTTTGATGTAGTCAGACATGAAAAAGCTGATTTTGTCCGCTGTTGTGATTGGTCAGTGGAGTTATACTCCTTGTGCATACCAATGGCTTCACTGCTGCTCTTGCTTTTTGATAGCTTACATTGTGCGGGGTATTGATTAGTCGCGAATATGCTTTCATGTAAGCCCTCAGGGACGTAATGGAAGACACTTCTGCATAGTTAACTGCTTGAAAACCTAAAATTCCCCAGGAACATGCTCCTGTGACCTCCCTGCGCCTTCACTAATCGTGGCTGCTCGAGTAAAAGTATGCGTCGTGTTCTATTTTCACGCTAGAGTGCTTATTGCCTTTCATGCATTTCTTTCTGAGTGAACGTTTTGTAATGCGGTTTCCTCATTGATGGTTTGCAAGTCGCCCTCCTCGATGTGAGTGCACTTTTATAGAAATAAAGTTTGTGCAAAAAGCCAATTTGGTGGACGTAGAGCCAAAGTGTGAGTGGCTCATATAACTGCTTTTGGCTGTTGGCTGTAATGCTCCACACAAGACTGCGTCCCTGCGCCTCTCATGGAACTGTCACTTCACACTTTAATTGCACTTATATGTCAAAATTATCTATGAATGCTTTTTGCGGTATGCATGTTGTGGGGTTTTATAGGGGAGATAAATACGTTTTCCCCGTTTACCGCGGCTGACCCAGTTCAAAACTGTGCGGACCCCCGCCCCGTGGTCGTGTACGCTACCAAGTGCACGCCGACCCCGGCGGGCCTTGCTCTGTGGGAACAAAGGAACGACACACTGGCTGACACAAACAAGGAATTTATTGCTACAACAACAGTAATTCCAACTAGCAACAAAATACGCTGAGGAATCGAGAACGTCCGACTCACCAGCATGGTTACAAGCGAACGTTCGCCCACGCTAGGGCAAGAGGGAAGCTCCGAGGCCGGACGCGACAAGCTGACAGGAAACATGTTTCCACACAAGGTCGCCCGCCGGCGAAGAGCGGAGCCTTGCGCGTGAAAGTCCACGCGCTTCCCCGGTCTCGAGCAGAAGAAAACCGTCTCTCCCTCGCGCACGCACAGCAAACACGCCATCCGTGGCGCTAGTGTCGCTGTGACGCGAGCGCCCTCCCCTGTTAGTTAAGGGGGGACACTACCCTAAAAAGTGAACTTTGAACTGCTTGCTCGATTTCATTAAACCTTGCGAATACCACTGCTGAGACCACCTCTGCCAAATTTTATTATTCAGCTGGGGGCTTGTCTTGAACATTGTAGTGCTTAAAATAAAATGGGATGATTTTCAATCATGTGGGTCTATTTTTCTCATCTCCTGTTTCTTCAGTAAACTGTCACCTTAGAAAAACTATCATTCCAATATTACTTGATAATATTGGTATTGTAGCAGGCTTTGTGGAGCGAAATTTTATGAGGAACACAACTGTGCACTCAGTTTGTCTATTTTTTCCTTTTTTCACAGTAAAAAATGATTTTAAAAATTGACGTAAAATGAAAATCCAATGTCATTCTTTATATGGTGTCATTCTTTCAAAATATACGCGAACTAAGAAAGATAATTTCACAGTTGTGTGCTCTGGACATTCCTAATGCCACATAACACAAAAAGTTGGAAAAATTACCTTTATTTTTCAAACAATAGTTTTCCTAAGTAAGCATAGTCATCCTTGGCATAAAGGTTGCATAACCTGCTTCATACTTATTCTAGAATGAATTTGGCAGAGGTGGTCCCACCAGTAATATAAACTAGCCCCACAAGTTTAAATGAAATCGAGCAAGCGGTTCAAAAGTTCACTGTTTAGGGTAGTGTTCCCCCTTAAAGTAACACAACTGAGGAGAATGCATTGCGGGGAAGCTAACCACAGAGAACGAGTTGAGGGTGAGTGCGTCCCCACAATGTTTATAATCTGTCAGGCTGGCCTGCTGTTCATTGTCATGGCTGCTCGATCTCGGCTGACCGTGTTATTGCACTCACAATTGTGAGCACTGTATGCTCCCCTCGCAACATAACATCGCTTGGGAACGTTTTGTAGTTTTACTTTATGGCAGTTCAAGAATTTTGAACCTTGGAGCCATGTCGTTTGTAGCCAGCACACATTCTCATGCCGTCCTGCAGTGTTTTACACTCCATGCTCAGTTTTGCAAACTTTGTTTGCTATTGGTATATTTTGTTGGACTCTCAATTGAGTTATCAAGCTACACAGGATGCGACAAGGGTCATGTTCGCTAAAATACAGTTGTCTGCATTGTTTCCAGTGGCGAATGTTGTGGCGCACGTAAAAACAAAGCTTGTTTCATTTTATTTCAGCAACAAATACATAATTATCAACCATGCATATCGACAGTTAATTTTGGTTGCCAATATTAAGTGCATTTGTTTTTCCCATCTCATTGCCACTGCTTTGTCACAAGCCTGCACCTGTGTCAATTGACCCTTTGAAGGGCAACTCCGGCAATTTTCTGTCCATACTGAGTTAATGGTTGATTTATATTGCTGAAGGTTTTTGCATTGCAGCAGGCGACTTCATTTTTTACAATACATAAGCAATAATTTTAAATTAGCAGAAATCCTGAATTGAAATCGAAACTTCCGCGCGGGGCCCGGAGAGCTGCTTTGCATGTCGTCAGGGATGGTGACACAGGTTGGCGAGCGAGCCGCATTATGAGAGCACCGGGTCGGAGGGAGCACTGAAAATTAGCTGTTCCTCAGTGTCATCAGGCAGTGACAGGGACAATTCCACAAGTTTTAATGCAAGTGATTCCCCATTCACCGAGGACTTGTTGCGACGACAGAGGCCCGACTATGGTGTGTAATGTTACCTTAAAGCTTGATGGTCACGGTATCAGCTTTCCTGAGAGCTTCGCTGACGAGCTAGTTTAATATAATACAAAATGCAGAGTGAGTGCTGTGGGCGGCCGCATTTCAGTGGAGGCATAATGCAAGAGGTGCCCATGTGCTGTGCGATGTCAGTGCACGTTAAAGATCCCCAGGTGGTTGAAATTATTCCGGAGACCTGCATTACAGCACATCTTTCTCTCTCTCTTCTTTCACTCCCACCTTCCTCCATTCCCTTACGGCGCGGTTCAGGTGTCCACCGAGATATGTGAGACAGATACTGTGCCGTTTCCTTTCCTCAAAAAACTATTTTTTTTTTCAAAAACCAACCAAAACTCGAAGCTGTGTACCCATCGCCTCAGCAGAAAACTGTTCCAAAAATGCAGGAGCTGGATGCAGGTAAAGGTATGAAAAAAAAAAAAAATGTTGCTGCTTGAAAAAAAAAAAAAAAGAATACATCAGGGCCCTGCATGCATGGCCAACGAGGGCAGAATGAGTGAGCAATCTGAAGTGCAGCTAAAATACTGCGGCAGGAAGCATATTCACTTGAATTTTGAAGCCATTTATGCACTCGACGCCTGTATGCATGTGGTATATTTCATCAACAACAATGCTGCGATTATAATGGCAACTGAACGGTACTGCTGGTTCATATTTCCTTTCTTTCAACGATATCAACTGCCTCAATTACCCTCAGTTATTTTGGTTGCAGTTTGATTCTTGCAGTAATTCTAGGAGGTCTGGTTTAACTAAAAGAAGGCGCATTCTAATCTGCTTACCTCTGCTCACAATCCTCTTCATTGTTGCCCCTTGGCATATCGGCGCTTTAGCAGGCATCCCTGCTACTAGTGAGACCAAGCTCGTCTGTCAGAAGCATCTTGTCTTGGTAGCAGTCCTGCGTGCAGTGTTCCGAGCACACACACAGTCGCGAATTTGGGCACCATTCGAGGTGCCGGATAGCATGAATCCATTTGTCGCATTCTTTTTTATCGCTGGGAAATTTGCGATAAATCACTGGTCCTGCTTTTCGCTGAGTGGTTCATGCATCCCACAACATAGCACCAGCTACCACCCATTGCTTCAAGGACCTCGATGAACTAAGCGCGAGCTAAGCCTATAACGTGAAGCCACGATGCTGCTCGCAAACAGGCCGCCGTCCATCTGCGCTTTGACAGGCTGTTCCAAGTAGCACTGCCGTCTCCCAGTTCCATGCGAGGTTGTGCCAAGCATGAGCACAAAGTGCTGTGCCGTCTTCGGTCTTCTCTGTAACAAGCCATGCCGAGCAGGGCCGCTGCATTGTTGCCGTTGTCTCCTCCATGCTACTTGCCAAGCTGTGACGTCATCGAGCACAGGGTTGTCTATAAAAAAAAACTCCTGTTTGACAGCGTAAGTCGCGAGTGTGGGGAGCTATCTTTGAAATTACTTTGTGGGAGAACTGAAGAATTCTCAGCTGTTCTGTTTGGCACACACATTCTTGATACCGAGAAGAACTTGTAAGAGAAATTTCATTGAGATCTGTGAGCATTGAAAAGTCGCCGAAGTTGCCCTTTAAAGGGCAACTGAAGAGTTTTTAGAATTCGATGATTTTAGCCGAGCCGAATGTTTGAAACTTGCAGGGAAAGCATGCGAAATCTTTTTGCGCTAGGATTTGAAATGATGATGTTGTTGCCGACTAAAGGGGCATCGGCGTTCAGGCTCCTCTGCAGTGCACAGTGGCAGGCAGAGGCCCCAGTGATGATGTCACGTACAGCGAAGAATCGATTGTTTCAAGGATGAAAAAGAATGCCGTCGAAGGTGAAGCATTGCTTGGCGGCATCGGAAGTCGCATGGCAGCATGTAGACGAAGGCAGTGGACATCTGAAATTTCGCCAGTTTTGATGTCGCCACGAGTTTCCCCTCAGTTATCCAGCGCAGTGAGGAGAAGCCTGAAAACCGTCGTGGTTTTAATCGGTGATTGCGTCGTCGTTTTAAATGCTAGCACAAAACTACTTTGCACGCAGTACCAAGAAGCTTCATAGTTTTGAATTCTCAAATAACCTCAAATTGTCAAAAAACCATTTCACCTTCCCTTCAAGGCACACACAGCAAGCTACAGCTTTTGCTAAAAGTGTAAAAGTGTGCTGCACTTAGTAGTGATTTCATTGTTTCAGTAGAATTTAGCATCCGTCTTGCCGCAAAGAAGTTTTTTTATGCGAAGCATACTAAAACAGCCCAACCCAGCTCCTCGAGCGCGGCGGTGTCGTTACCATTGACCTTTCGTGACCTCCATGTCATACCACGTGATGCGTGACGTCACAGCAGATGAAAAACGGGGGCCCAACTCGCGCCGTCGCGCGAGGCGTCGTGACCAAGGATGACCAAGGATGACCAAGGATGACCAAGGATGACCAAGGATGACCAAGGATGACCAAGGATGACCAAGGATGACCAAGGATGACCAAGGATGACCACGTGGTGCGTGACGTCACTGCAGATGAGAAACGGGGGCCCAGCTCGCGCCGTCACGCGAGGCGTCGCGACCCAGGAGGACCACGTGATGCGTGACGTAACGACATAGAAGAAACGGGGCCCCAGCTCGCGCCGTCGCGCGAGGCGTCGTGACCACGGTGGAAGAAACAGACAGTATATTCTTCCACCGTGGTCGCGACCAATGTGTTTCCTGCTTCTGCCGCTAGGTGCGCTGTAGTGAACACGTGATGCTGGAGCGGCGGTATGCAAGGGGGTGCGCCTGCCTCTGCTAGGCGTACACGGGTTAGAGATGCCTCCTGGAGACAGGGCTGCTCGTTGGAATGAGAAGCAGAAGTTGCGGAGTGCTACAGAGACTGATGAAGAGCGTGAAGAACGTCTAGCCAAGCGGCGTGCTCGATATGCAACTCGGCGACAATATGCTTCGCATCTGACTAGGCTTAACCTAAGCTAAGCCTCAGCCATTTTTTTTGTACCATATTGCAAAGATAGTAAAGCCAGCGGCGTATGTTAAGTGTGTGTGTGTGCACTCGCAGATGGTACAGAAAATCTGAGCGATGCCAAGAAAAATAGGGTGACATCGTCAAGCGGCTCTAGGACGCACACAGCAAGCAGAGAACCGCCATTTCAGACAATCATACACTCGTTGTTTCATCTGTATATACCCCCCACTGGCTGATCTCAATGTGGCACCAGTTTTCCCAACTACATTCGTACCAGAATTGTGAGCAACCATTTTTCGTTCAGTGTTCCAGGTGGTGTCATACAATATCTTGTATGTAGCTTATACCCCTGCTACACGGCTGTTTCGAATGCCTTCCAACCGAATGTCATTCGACTCGACTGCCAAACTTACGCTTCTACACGAAGTTTTTCGATGGCATTCGGTTCAGATGACATTCGTGTCGGCGGAGCTCGGCGAAGACATTCCAGATTTTGGAATGCCTTCGAAACGCGAACGCAGCCTGAACCGACCAATAGCAGTCGCCGCCGCCGTCGCTTCGCCCTGCCCACAGCCCAACAGCCGCGCGACTGCTTTCGGCTCTGTGGCTGTTCATTTCTACCTGCTGCTCACTTTTTTCTGCTGTTTGTTTAGCAAATACTCGTGTTCTGTCTTAGTGAGTGCTTGCAGATAATGCAGAGTGCTTGCAGTACACCAATGAATATTTACCGCGTGTGCATGAAATTTCCCCAGGAGTGCGCCGATGAGGACGACTGCACTCATACTGCTGTTTACATCGCTGCGTATGAACAGCTTGTGCTCGTTTGCAAGACATAAAACGAAATATGCGCTTTAGTTCTATTAAATAATCTCTTCTGTACCGGTTATACCCGTGCTTGTTAACGCAGTGCGACAATCTGTGGGCCGATGCGATCGCTTGCCTGAGAAATTTTTGACAGCCGGGTTGTTGACATCTCGTAGGACAGGCGCTTGTCGCTAATTTTCCCGGCTTCCTCTGACATGCCCAGTACTTTATTTTAAATTACTTTATCCAGAAGTGTGTTTGGTGACCATTCGCTTTAATTGAAACGTCCTAACTTGTTACCCACAAGCTAGCGACGGCGACGACTGCTGCTGGCCGTAAAGCACTGCTTGGCAGCCCGAGTCACACCGCCGCTTCCCGTTCATCGTATGCGCGTCGTGCGATGTAAGCAGTAATTTCATACCATGTCACTGTTGTCAAAACTACACTCGTTGACCATTTGAATTCGCTAAAACTTGTGAATTCGTTCTTCACTACCACCGCAATCACCGATCCAACCCTGCGGACTCGCTAGGCCTAGTCGTCGCGGAAGGGAACGGAGTCGTCGTCGACTAAAATTAATTTGGCAAGTGGTTATCGCTAGTGAGTGTCCAGGTGTGCACATGTGAAATATATCCATTCGTTTCGCTTATTTCCAATACGGATAATGTATAAGCGCGCATATATTCGCACCGTCACCTCATCAGCGTGTTTTCGCTCAGCCGCAGAACTCCCGAGGGCATGAAGGCTGACCGTCCGCCGATCGGATTCGTCGGTGTCATTTAGCCAAAAAACTTGTCCCACTGCAATAATATTAAAGTCAACTACATAGTTCACTATAATCACATGCTGCTGTTCACCGTGATAGTGCCGTTGTCGGACTAGTGTGACCTTCGTCGTCGTTGTCCACTGAAAACGAGCTGAGAATTTGGAATGCGTTTGGAAAGTGTCGTGTAGCACCGCGGGAGTCCGTCGAGTTCGAATGCCATTCGAAGTCATTCGACTCAGATGTCATTCGAAAGTACTCGTGTAGCACAGGTATTACATGTGCTAGTCACGTTGGAAGCTATCTTGTGATAGGCATTCGAACCGTTGACATATGCTCTTTCAGTTATATGCCTTCCCAGACTCTCTATCTCTTTCCTTAAGGTATGAGGCCACTTTTAAAAAGCAACATTTTTGATAAATTCAGTTTTTCAAATTTTGTTTCATAGAAATGCTGATTCATTCCTGAATGATCTTGTAGCAAAAATGATGTTTCTAATTAACACAGTTACAAAGAAAAGACACAGCCAAAGTTGTAACTCCCTGCATGGTTTACGAAACCGAAACTAAACGTTTTTCTGCCAGATATGCACCTAATTTTTGCATCATTAGTAATTTTTTTGTTCGTTTTTCAGTTTAGACTTGTAGTAACTGTTTGTTACCTAATCTATGCCTATTTTTGTCTGTATTTAGAACTAAAACTCTCATAAAAGCAGCGCAAGACGTTCAGAACACATTGGACAGTTGTGTCAGGATACCAATGAAGTTTGGTTTGTATGATGGAATATGTCATTTCAAAAATGGTTACAGAGGTATGCTAGATGTGTCAAAGCACATTTGGATCAAAGCTTGTCTGGCAGTGTATCTGGAAATTTCTCCTTCAGTCTGCAAAAAAAAAATGCACACACGTAAAAAAATTAAGCTGTCGCACGAGCAAAATCAAGGAAAAGCAAGACTAAGGAGGAGCTGAGCTACAAATGGGTGGAATGTAAGCCTCTGTGCATTAGTTTATGGTATTTGTAGCTATTCTAAATCTGCTTGCTCATTTTTCTCGAAACTCACTTTTTTGCCATTCCTCCTTGCGCGAGAAATCCTAGCTTTGTCCTTGCATGAAATTTGTCATTGAAATCTTGTGCACTTATCTTATACGTCTAGCTGGGCAATGAACCACAAAAAAAAAAAATTGCAATCTGTCGAGGTCGAATGCTTGCGATCGCACACTAATGCTTTCACCTTCGCAGCACATAAGAAGTGCCTTCTGGCTTTTTTTTGGTCCAATAACTGCAGTCGAAGCCACTTATAACAATACTGGTTGTAACAATGTATCGGATATAACAATGGTCAGTCGCGGCACCGTCAGCTTTACCATGTGTTCTGTGGTAAAATAAACCGCTTATAGCAATTCTGTCAAAGCACATTATTGGTTATAACAATTAAATCTGTTCATAGAGTTTCATTCATAAAAGAGACAAAAACATGGAAACGCTGCAACCGCATCAGCAAAACCACTGTTCACAAGTGTGTGCATGTGGAGCCGACCGAGGGACCGGGCCGGCGCAGCGACGCCACGAAAGACCACGTACTCGTAGACACCGCCACCGGGCACGCCGAGGATGATGCTTGTCGCGGCGATGCAGGCAGGAGAAACGACGTGCCCCTTTGCAAAAGGTCCATGCAGAGAAGAAAGTAGGGAGCATGGTAGAGAGCATTGTGGAGCAGTCTGTTATTAACGTTTCTGAGGGGTGCGCTGCTCGCAGAGAGAAAACACGCCGGCGCGTTTTTCGTTTTTGCATTCTGAGCTGCAGCTGGCACCGGCGGCGCCTGTGTTGTCCCATCTTCCCCTGTTCTTTGCTAACTTGGCCACGGTCCTAGCTTCGCAAATTTCACCTGTCCCAAAAGCCAGATGAGATGCTGCGTTGCTGCATTGGCCATGTGTACTCCCAGTCAGTGCGGTGCACGTGCGTTTCCAGCGTGGTTTTCTCCTTGTCGCTGCACGCTCTTTGGATTTCCCGTAAGAATTGCATCTGGAAAGCAGGCTTGATGCCAGTGATGCGCAGGCGTGTGAAGCTGTCGCCGGTACGGTGATGATGGTGCTTTGGTCATCGATGAATGGTAACGATTGCGGCGTGTCGAGTCGAACTTTTGCACGCTGATGATGCAGCCATGACAAATGAAGACCACCGATGAAGCGATCATGGTAGCTGTCACCGGTGCGGACAGCAGCAAACAGGAACATTTGCAAGTTGTAATATAATTCAAAAAGCTCGTCATTAGACTTACATTAATCCGTATATCCGGGTAATTCAAACTGCCTGCACATTCCTGGCCGACGCCCGTGTAAGTCTATGGCGTCATGTGTTTGCTAATTAGGACATTACAGGTCTCGCACCGGTTAATTCGAATGGGGCTCCCAAATGGTGCCTGTGACCAGGTATGTCTGGCGTGGCAAGCGATCGACCAAATAACCCTGTTCAAACCTGAATTCTGTGCTGAAGAGTCATCCGTGCACCTGAGATGTGCGTACAACGCCAAGCATGACGACGAACGCACGGCCCAGTCTTTAAATCGGGCAGACTGCATAGTTTCGGTTTCACGTTTCTGCGCTTCGCGCAGTCCCGTACCAGCCAGCTAACCGAGCCCTGCTGCGCGCCCCTTCGGGCTCTGGTTGGTGCGATCGTATTCGTCCATGTGGTTTTTTCTCAGTTCTTTCAGTGGGCTGAAACTACAGGCTTGTCACGTGCCGTTCGCTGCTTCTGCAGTGAAGCCTTCCCACACCCGACGCTGCCGCCTGTGAAGGGTTGACGCAGTAGCGGTGGAGCTCCAGCGCTTGTGCATCGCACCGTGAACAGTGTTGGGGAGGCCCTTACCACTTTTGAGCAGTTCTGCTTCGACACTCCCTACAGTATGCATGCAGTAAAGAATCTATGAGAATGTAAAAAAAAAAAAAATCTTCGCGCAATTCTTATCTCAAAAGCAAGCAACCATTGTCCAGTCTTTCATCAAACAAATATACCATGATGCAATCGGTTCTTGATAGTTTTTTATGGTCATTCGATAGTTTAAACATTTTTCCGGTTCCCTGAAGTTCCAATTAAGTTTTTACAGGCATCAAATCCTGCCGGGTGCTTCCTGTCAATAAATGCTCTAAAGTTTGTCATCTTTTCTTTTTTTTGGCACAGCCCAGTTATAACAATTATTGGTTATAACAGTAGTATTTCCATGGCCTTTCAATATTGCTATAAGTGGGTTTGACTGTATGAGGCATTAAAATTTGATGCAACACATCAAAGCGAAGCCAATTAAATGCACCTATTGATAATATGAGCTTCGTTAAAGTTTTCCGTGTCGTATAAAAGTTTATTTGCTAAATAAATGTGTTTGGATAAAATTTGATCAATACCTGAAAAAACAAAATTATGGTCGATTTGCATAGTTCAGCCAAACGCGAAATAGGCGGGCTAGCAGTTCAGTTTTCCCTTCGGTTCCGGTGTTCAGGTCCAGTGTTGATGATGGCAGTTGTTTGGATAGCGATAATGGGTGAATGTTCATATATGCGGTATTGGTGATTATCTCCGTTCATAGATGCCTGGGAGTCTTCCTATGCCACTCCTGGCGCAGTGGTGAAGCAATACGCCACTGCCCTTCTATGGCAGGTGCGTGGGAATTGGGCTGCGTTGCGACCCAGGTTGGTCTTCCGTCATGATTAAGTGGGCAGGCTGCGCGCACGCACGTGGGCAGGAAGGAGCCAAAACAAACCGGCAATGCCGGGAATGACCTCTGTAAGTCCTCAAGTGCTAGTACACTAAAAAGGTGTGCTTGCATCCAAAAAGGAAAGATAAAATTAAAGGAGCTTTGCAATAAACAAAATATCCAATAGCAAGTACTCCTGAAAAAATCAAGTCTAGCTCATACAGTTTTCTGGCTGGAAATCAATTATTTTAGGCCTATAGTTGGGCACGCTATTGGGCAAAACAGTCGGGCAAACCCTTTGGAGCATAGGTGGTATCAAATTCTGCCCATATGTGATGGAAACCATGCAAATGAGGCAAATAACATTTCATACAGGTGTGGGTCTCACATGGGCAAGTGGGGCTGGGACAACCCTGTAACACCTGCGTTGACCCCTTACATTTATGATACCTCCAGTATCGTGAGTAATGTGTAGTGTGCCCTTGGATACATGTGGACTGGACACAACGGAGTCATGATGCTTGACTCAAATACATCTAATATCACCACTTGTGGATAGCAGAGTGCAGAATTATCAAGCCAATTTTATTTCCATACAGTGATTTACTATTGAAATTCATGGCTTTTTCAGACTGTTTGATGATTCGGGCCATTTTTGGGTTCCTGCCAACTCCGAGGAATTGGTTGGCAACTTTAGTCCAAACCCAGAATTTGATGGGGAAGAAATTGTAGGCCTGCAGGGCATGTGGAGCTGCATAGTTTCCACATTAAGGCTCCAAAAGCGGGTGTGCAAATTATGCGGAGATTTCGCAAACACGTCCTCAAAACTCTAAAATGATCGTAACGTGCCTTGTATTTGGTATATTGCCGCATATAAGTTAATCCTGTAACTCGTGCCCCTCTCTGGCCAAAAAAAAAAAAGTAGACCCACGTTATGTAGTTCCCCACGAGATGATGACATGATGGCGCATGTGCAGCTCAAAGCAATAAATAGGAGACCATGCAGATGAAAAGCGGAGGTAGGTGATAAGCGGCGCCCTCCTCACATGCGGCCTGGCTGAGTATTGGAGCTTCAGTAGCTCGAGTAGATGAAGTGCACAGAAAACAGCACACAGACAACGAATAACGTGAGAGAGGCGCTTCTCAAGAATCTCAAGCTGTTACTTAGCGGTTATCACCTGGACATCTAAAACTTCGACAAAACCAGCTTCATTTATAAGCTCAGGGGTGGAAGTGCTGCGCCATTTGCGCCTTGCTGTGCCAATTCGATCTCCTGCGCCAAGCTGCGCCTAAACGGCAATTTACGCCCATTGCAGGTATACAGTGCCAAATTTAGCTGAGTGTTATTGTCGGCTGGGCAACACTGGGCGCTAGCGGCGAAACGGCATTTATCTGGTAATATAACTTGACCGCGGCCGGTTTGTGAACTGACCTCACATAGCAAGCTGTAATTATTGTGTGGACGAGATACCAGGTTCACTCGCATAATTTGGGCACTTTTTTCAGTAATTTAGGGCTGCTAAAAGAGATGCGGAGATTTCGCAGAAACACATCCTAAAAAACTCCGTAAAGGTCATAACGCACATATATGCCTTACATTGTCACGCATACGTCGACCCCCCCCACCCCTTTCACTCCTCGCTGTCGACGCAACCCCCGTCCCCGAGGGATGGTATGACTCCGCGTGCGGCGTGCGCAGCTCTAAGCAATAAACGCTCAACGATACATTCGCAGGACCAGCAGTCAGGAGCCAGTGGAGATAAACGGCGCTCCTTGTGATGGGCCCGGCCGACTAGCGGCAAACCGAATCACCAGCGGTTCGGTTGTTTAGGATTTTGGGCACCTTGTCCTGGAAAGGAACCACCAGCGCGAGTGGACCGGGTGAACGGCGCGCGAATATAATTTTCTTTACCAGAGCTAATTTAACAAACGAATTACGAACTTCTTACACATGGAACTGCCAGGGAATGGGCACCGGGCTTACTACCCGTCGTGCTCGCACCTCGCACCCAGTTGACATTGCTTTGGCCAGTTACGGGGTTACATCTTCACAGCAGCGTGGCCGGCGTCCCCTTCGCACCTTTCACAGCCGTACACCGCAACGCGTTCGTGCCGATCATCCATAGCCTGCCTTGCGTGCACCCGCGTGCACGCTGGTGCATTTTTTTTTTTCATATATGCTTGGGTAATAAATTCTGGGTGCAAATTTACGCAAGGGCGCAAATTATGCGAGTACCTCCTTGTTGGTTTGGCTGCGGCAATTTTCCGAATTTTAAAATCCATTGGTTGGCGGGTATTGATTCTTTTTTTTTCGGTCCTGACATAGTATATTCTAGATTTTGCTGCACTTTTGATGGTTTTGACGAACTGTCGCCATTATGTTGTTGTTTTCTTTTTTTTTTTGAACTGAAATTAATAACAGCTAATGTACTGCAACTACTGTTTGTAGTAGTTGCCACATGTCTATTTTTTATGAACTTTAGCAAATATCTTTAGAACAATTGCAGTCCTTTTAATTAATTCTGGCCTGTGGAATCCGTGATCAATGTTTATGCAGTTTTTGGACAAGTTGCAAACAAAATTGCTTTCAGTCGCATTTAAATGTTGCCAGTCTGCTCCAAGAGTGCACCGAAATAGCCTACAAATTGCTCCAAGATGGGAATTTTGGTGCTCCTAAGCTGCTTCAAAGCTGCTCCAAAATAAGACTTTTGCTCCTCCAAAGCTGCTCCAAAATAAGACTTTTTCTGCTCCCGTGCCTGCTCCTGGAGCCTGCTTTCACCCCTGTAAGCTTGGTCTTTCTGCAACTCTTGCTCACAGCCCTGCAGTAGGGAAGGAGCAAGGAGAGAATAACAGTAGGCCTCGTGTGCATTGCGAGCGGGGTGGACAAGGTGAAGTCAGTTGTAGTTGGCAAATCAGAGACCCCGATGCTTTGGAAAAACTGTCTACTGTACAATTGAAGCAAGTGAAAAAAATCTTGTATTACTTCAAATATTTCCTGAGGGTTTCACAGAAATTTGACCTAAGTTGAGGCCATGTGGTCAGAAGGTTATTCTTTGGTAATTGCGGCTGCTGCACTATCTCTCTTGAACAGTGTACAAACATGATGGCCAGAATTCTGCCGCTTGATGCTGGCATAAGCACATTACTGAACTGCCTCGGTATGGTACTACCTTCATTGTGCCCAGAACAAGGAGCCCCAAACAGTAGATCTCCACTGGTGCTTGAGGGAGCTTGGAAAGCATGGAATGATGCAACTGGGACAACAGTCGCTAACTGCTGGCGCCACACTGGCATCTTACCAGATGAGGACTTTTCAAACTGACCTAGCTAGTGGACACAGCAAAAGGTGGCACGCAGCATCATGCCATTTTTCTTCATATACAAGTTACACCATTGTATAAGACGCACCTAACTCCACCAGAGAATACAGGATAGTAGAGCTTTAACGTCAACTCGCATGTCACAAAATATTGCATGTCATGCAGCAATCAAAAGTACCGTGTATTTGTCACTCTTTATATTGTAAAGTGTTGGTTACGAAATTCAGATATCTGGATATCTAGCCTATGAAAACTGATAAATGGGGTGGGGGGGTATCAGCTAGCAGCTTGTGGAGCCCACGAATGAGTCTACCTTAGCACCTCACTGTGTGCACACCTTGCTGTTGCTCTGTACGACCACGTGTTTCGTGTTGTGCTGGTGCCAGAAGGAACGAGGGCCTTGGGGGGGGCCCATCTCACCAAGTGTAGCATCGTCTCGGCTGTTGTGCTGGTGGCGGCTACTGCTGCTATCATTTTACAGTCATACGCCCAGTGTTTGCACTGCTCTGTGTCAGCCAGGTTTCTTGCACCGCTGTGGCATTATATGGGATTCCTTTTGTTATAATTAACTCTTTCGTCACCCTGCCCTTTATCAGTTGATGTCATGTGCTGTAAGAGTCTGGTTTGTTTCGTAATAACACCTATGCACCCCTTCCGGAAATATTGCAGAATGCTGCAAAATTTCACCAAATGAAGGATGAATTAAGTCATTGATTCTAGTTACTTTGTCCTTGGCCTTACATCCACAAAAATAATTCACTAAATTTTGTTGAGTCATGTATCACACTTCTCACAGATGACAGTCTAATGTCTCCTATTTCAGTCATATCTCCATTTCATTCCGATGTTGACAATGTTACACCTAAGGCTGCCTTGGCACTATGTTCACTCGCAGCTATCTGTAGCATCTGGAGATCGGCTGAGAGGTAGGAAGTATCATGAATTCACAAACCCTGTGGCTTATTTTTGGGAACAACACTTTTTTTTGACACCAGTCTATTCAGTGTTGCTTCTTCTTGAAACTCCTGTTTGTTCTAAACTATAGTAATGTTTGCTGTGTATTGGATCTACATGATGAACATCCTGACAATCTACAAGAGGGGCAGGACTAGTGCAACCCAGTCTTATTCTGCCTGCCTTGTGATTACCTAAATAGTGCAACCCATGTTGCTCAAGTAGTTCAACAACCTGGATTCCGACAATTCATTTTGGCTAACTGCCTTCACACACCAAGAATTTTGTTATTGAATGAAACTTTCTTTGAATATGAAAGCCTTGAGATTATCTTGTGTTTGTGAACTGTTTCAAGTCTGTGAATGACAGCAAACAGGACCTCTAACTCTACACTCTGTTTAGACCACCACCGTAGAGCAGGAGTTTTATTTCGTTTGTGGAAAAATATACAAGGAGTGAGGATTGGGAGGATCTTTCTTCAAGTCTTCACATGAAAACTGCATGTTATAAAACCTGGATGTGATGAAAAATTGCTGACTTTTTTCAGTTTCGCTTTTATTCAGGTTTAACCTTTTAACTGCCAACCTCGAGCTGTACTCGTCTTGGGAGATTGACAAGTCAAACTCGTCTGGCCCAATGTTGCGCTGCTCTCACGACCAAAGACTAGTTACGGCCGGCAATTGCATAGCTTGCAATTTTCTACACTAGAGGGCGGTAGCCCATGAAAAAATTTGATCTGTACCTTTAGCGCATTTTGAGGTTGACAGCAGTCATTTCATAATGGCGTCACACATGAAGAACGCCAGTGGCAACAGTGTCCCGAGAAAAAGAACTACTTCTTGGATCAGTTCTGAGAGCAACATTGCTGACAATCTGGAATTTGTTTCCAGCAGTGACTTCGTGAGCGGGAGATGCTACAGATGACGACGATGGTGATGCAGTTGGTAGTGCACTTTGAAACCTTGTTTGTGTCAGGACAAAGAAATGTCTGTGCAGTGTGTTACAGCATATTGGATCAAATAAATACGGCTTATTTCTGCACATTGTAACCCATTACTGTGGCATGCACTGGGGGAAAGCCACCCTCAAAAGCAGCTTTTTCTTTTTAAAATTTTTGCGTTAATTCTAACCAGAAACCAGTGAAGTGACATAATTTCAGAGTCAGAATTGCATGGAAAAAAATTGTGGCTACTTAAAATGATTCAATGATTTTTATACGTTTTTCAGGAATAATGTGGTGGTTGTTTCCTGCACTAGCAAAGTGTATTGGGGAGATTGAGAATGCAACAGCATTCATCTGGGGCCAAATTCACTTTGCCGCTGCATAGGACGAGGGGGAACCGCAGCCAATCAGGGCTACTTGCGGCCAAGGTCACGTCCGGAGTAACGCTGTTTTTCCACGAATATAGGAGAAAACTTTGAATGGTAACATCAAATGGAGGGGACAAAATGTAACCCCGACGCCGAGTTTGAGGACTGTAGAGTGAGAAGTTAATTAATTATAGCCAATTATAGCGAAAAAAACAAAACAATGAAATGCGTCGATATAGCGAAAGGAATGGTGTGATGTCACATCCACTGGAAGTCATCACAGCATAATGAAAATTATCTTAGAATGAGCGGAAAAACACCGTATTTGTGTCAAATTAGATCGAAAAATGTGTAATTAAGCATAATTAACTTAAGATCACCGAAAGATCTATAATTTGGGTAAAAATTGTTCAAAAACGAGGAAAAGTGAATGATGCCACATCAGACGAAAGGTCGTTGAAGCAGTGTGATCCGCCGCCAAGCAACAACTGCCGACGCGCTGCAGGTGCACAGCATGACATCACCGCTTCCTCTCTCCACGCTCTTCTCCTCTGTCGTGAAATGAATTCAAGTGTGGCAAATTCAAATCAGTTCAATGAGTCGCAAACGGCTTTCGCCTTCCCACACTTAAGGATATCTAAGTGCCTACAACAAATTTTTTTCCGCTCTTGGCTTGTCGTATTGCAGAACTTTGCTGTCATTTTCGTGTGCTCCGGTTGCAGTGCCACCAGTGATGGAGGCTGCTATATGGGTCTGCACAACCTGCTGTGTCAGCATGAGCTGCCAGTTGAGCTCATGGAGCAGTATAGTTGAGTTGGAAGAAAAAAGGGGGCTCGTTAACAAAAGCAGGACGAAGAGACACATGTAGTAAATATTAATATAAATATCAGAGAATATTTACACTGCACCTAATGGAAACAGACAAGCAAGAGACAGTACCCAAAGTAATATGCCATAATACAGTCTGTTTCACCTAAGACTTTGCACAGTTTTTAAAAATAACCTTTTTGAGTCAGAAGAGTGCTTTTTTCGGCATTCCATTGTCAGCGGTGTGTAGTACATCAGAATACAGCTAAGACGTGCTAACTAGCAGGCTGGTTAACTCATATATGCAATAGTTAACTTTTTAACTACCTATTACTTTTAGGCTCCTTAATTATTGAGAGGCGTGTTGTAGCCCACCGTAAATCATATCTATATCAGTTTTTAGAATTTCGAAACCGTGGTTACCCTCTGCGCTGTGGCCCAACAAATTTTGGATATTCTGACGAGTTTTGTGCACTGGAGTGGTTGCTTTGCCTGCAGGCTTTTTGACAGCGCATGTATTTTGGCGCGTTGTAGCTAAAAAATTTGTTGAGCCACAGCGCCGAGGGTAATCACATTTTTGAAGTTCTAAAAACTGATGTGGTTATTATTTTTGGCCACATTTCGATAGAGGCAAAAAGCCCTTGTCAGTGCACGTTGAGGATCCCCAGGTGGTCAAAATTATTCCAGAGCCCTCCACTATGGCACCTCTTTCGTCCTTTATCCCTTCCCTCACGGCGTGGAATCGAGTGTCCACCGAGACAGTTACTGTGCCGTGTGGCGGTCGCATTTTGATGGAGGAGACAAGCTTGAGGCCGGTGTGCTGTGCAATGTCAATGCACTGTAAAAAACCCCAGGTGATCAAAGTTTCCACAGCCCTTCACTATGGTGTCCCTCATAGCCTGAGTTGCTTTGGGACGTTAAATCCCCATAAACCATAATAGTTAGAGTTAACTGTTCAGTATTAGTTAACCAGCCTTCTATTTAGGCCGTCCTAGCTGTATTCTGATGTACTACACCACTGACAGTGCTATAGCGGAAAAAGCGCTCTTCTAACCCAAAAAGCATATTTTTAAATCTTTCGTAAAGTCTTTGGCGAAACACCCTGTAGTTTACGTAGCATCCATGAATCACACCTTGCTGTCCGCTACGGATGGCTGGCTGCCACATTCGCTACTAAGCCACCGCAGTGCACAGTGGTTGCGGTGCTTGGCTGCTGACTCAAAAGACGTGGATTTGATCCCGACTGCGGCGGTCGCATTTCGATGGAGCCAAAAGGATAGAGCCCTCCACTGCGACTCAGGGACGTTAAACCCCATAAAGCAAACCAGACATTCACTGCTACATTTTCTGTTAATGCCTCAATCGGCTCATGAGTAAAACTTATCCTTATGGTAATGCAAAATGCTAGTTTTAGCTCGAAGCGTGCAGCATCCCTTTTTACCCACACCTGAGACGAATGTTAACACAACTGTGCCAGGTGAAGTTTACTACAAGAAAATGGGAGCTTGTTTACTTGGCAAAGAAATGATGTATGGCTCAGTGACAAGCAGCAGCGCTACATGGTAAAGGCTTCATTGGACACAACCAGCTGACCAAGGAGGCACAGCTCTGGCAAAAGACCGCTGATATGTGGAACGTTGTGGACTCTTCTGCTGTCACCGCAGCAACATCGAAAGTTCTTGAAGAAGAAAACCTATAACGACAAAGCATTTGCAGTGGTACAGAGCTCAATGACAGTGCTTTCTTAACCGTTCTTCTCTCACCTGGCGACACTCGGAGGGGGACAGATTCTCAGTAGCACCTTCTCCATCATTTTCTGCGCTTATCACAGGTATAAGCCAGCCGTCAGCACGCTTAGGCCGAGCAGTGCCCGATGTCCTCCTGCTAACATCCACTCGGAAGCCTAGGGTCGCAAAAAACCGAAGCGTGCAGATGCCATTTCTCTCTCGTTGTCGCGCTCCGAATTGGTTCTGTAGTTCGGCGGACCGCTGGCGTGCTAGTCCCTTCGAAAGCACGAAGTGCCGCTTAAAAGCATCATCATGCATGTCGTAGGGATCCTCACGTACATTCGGCCACCGATAACGATCACTCAACAGCGCACACATCAAGGAGACAAGCGAAAGAGCCGCCATGCTGACATTGAAATGTACGCCATTAAGTGCACGCCAGCGTCTCGGTTTCACGGCCGCACGGCTTTCACTTGATTGCCAGCCCATGTGACATGTACAAACTCTGTGGTCCCGCCTCCGCGAGATGTTGTCACGCTGTATGTGAGGACATGGGGCCAACTGTGCGCGGCAGCCGGCGGGGAAGCGCACCTTTTCAATGTCTTGTGGATTCCGACCCTGGTTTTTTTCTCAGCAAACAGGCTAGCATGACGTGCGCAGTGCTTCCACTCCTGCTCCTTTCTGTACCATAATGAATGAAGGGTAGTTAAAATCTCCCAGTAGTGTTGAACATTTGAGCACATGATATTTTCATAGCATTATACACTTATTGTTAATAGAACTAGAATCAGAACGCTGGTGAATTAATAGTGAACAGAAAAAAATCAAGGCTCTGATGGCCTATGTTATGAACCTTAACGAATGTAGCGAAACAATAGATGGCACCTGCCGACCCATAGTTCAATCACTATCCTATTTCGTCTGGAAGATATTCCACCTGACATTCTTAAAAAAAAAAAAAAAGAAAACTCTCTGAAAAACCAAGATTGGCAGTTGTCTTTTTTTCAAATGGAACGGACTTGCAGCCAAAGGCTGTAGGTTGTTTTACCATACCAAGGGCTGCCCTAGGATATTCTTAGGGGGTGGCGTACATCGAAGAGGGAGTTAAATTTTGGACATTGTTCCTCTTTTAGACGAAATATAAAGAACAAATTGCGGCAACAAGACAGTGTTATAGCGTTTGTCATAACTGAACGCAAAGATTGAGACACCTAAGATGTTTGTGAGCGAGCAAAATCAAGTCCTCCAGGGACTGAAAGAAGCGCCTGGCAAATTTTCGGGGTAGCGTCCGCCATCTCTCGCCTCCTGATGGCGCCGCCACTGAAACTGACAGCCATTGATTTCTCTTTGAAAGGCTAAAAATAACTATACATTCGTTTTGTGCATCTTCATTGGCAGCCAAGCAGTGATGCATTAAAAAAAATGGGACACTTATAATGCCAAAACAAACAGCGCAATTGTCTCGTCGGCCCCTCGTAGTTGTGCACCGTGCGTACCGACGGCGCACTGTTTCTTCTTCAGTAGCCAGTGTCACGGGGAGAGCGTTGCCATAGTCCTTCAATGCTTTTATGGTCATGAAGCTTCGCCGTAATGCTATGGGAGAGCTTCATATGTTGACCGCGCCTTCCGCGAGGTGGCGCTCAGAGTCGTGTGGGGTGTTGGGACTGAGCACCCCAAGCCCGGTTGCCACTGTTGCAACTGATCTCAGCCTGCTGCCTGCAAGCCATGACATGTCGGTGAGTCCGGGCTTGCTTTGCACAATGGCGGGCACACGGTGCTGGTTTCCAGAGTCCAGCGGAATGCGGGCTCTAGCACATCAGCACCCCCGCCGCCAGACAGTACCCCACGAAGACGAGCTGCTTCAGCGTGGCTCGGATGCGGGGCGCGCTCGTACACCAGGCTGCTCCAAGTTCCCGTCCGATGTTCAGCCGCAGGTGGCTCCGTGAACAGGTCCCGCTCATGAGGCCAGGATCACTGCTCCGCTGCCTTGTCGCCCAGGCATCTGGACCAGCTTCGCTCGGTCCTTCTGAAGGGCTTGCTTCTCAGCACCAGTCGTTGATCGTTCTGCATCTTGCCAAGAACCGACTGAAAACAAGCAACACCGAACACGAGCAAGTGCCCTCTGCCACCCGTGAAAACACCAGACTTCAAGGTGACAAAACTATGCTGGCTATATTCCTGACCCCTTTTTGTTCCCTTTTCAACTAGAGACACATGCAGAGTACCAGCACTCTATAAAGTAATGACTCAAGCAAAGTGCCAAATGCATGTAACACACGGAATGAACGAATGCAAAGTATATTTGGTCCCTTGAGATCACTCGGATAGGAAAACAATTGGCTGAGGCCACAAATGAGGACATCAATTTTGCCCCGATCTATGATAGAACTTGATAACTGTTCGCAAAGTGACAAGATGTAAGTCACGATTAGGTCGAACGCAGCCTTGCTCAGAGCACACGGCTTAGTTCGTCTGCATCAGCGTTTAACTCTCTTCTAACGCACGTTAAACGACATCTGCTACTGCGGAAGCTAATGTGTCTGCCTCTTTCACTGTGGCAGTGCTTTTCTCTCTCTCTGTACCTGTCCTTCCAGTTTCTACGGGAGGTACAGTACGAGAACGATTGGCTTTCTCTCACTGGCAACTTGTCCCTTTTCTTGCGCCTTGCGTGCCATTTGCGTCGTTCCACAGCGAGTGCGCAATGCTTCCGGTTGGACTGTCCTTTCTTTTTCTTTGTTTGTGGTGGCAAGGGAGACCCACGAGTCCTCGATTTCTCGCGCACCCTTCCTTTTTGCTCAATGTGACATTCGTATCTGTACGGCCTTTTGATTTTACACCTACTAAATGGCGTTATCTCGACTCGCGGCTGTCCATTGCGATAACTATGCTTGGCCGAGTGCTTAGACGGTTTCCTCTTGCCAGTAATCTCATTGCCTCTGTGACTACGGTCCCGTACAACATTGCACTTCACGAGCCATACACGAGTTTTCTCTGCATGCGCGTGCCGCTTCCTGTAGGACCGTGGTTTCTCCCGTGACTGCAGTGGAAAGTGCGCGTCATGCTGTCTGTGTACTGGCATCAAGATTCACCCTTGTCCCGCTCCTTAATTTTTCACCTCCTGGGCAGTGCTCTCTTGTATCTCGGTTTCCTCCCAAGACACTCTTTCTCGCGCGAATGCTTGTACGATTTTTGTTTTACAGTTTATCCTACTGCACGGATCCATCTGCCTCGGCACACTTACGTGCTTTGCTTTGCGTGATAGCGATGCCTCGCACATTTCTTTAGCTCCGATTCTGACGCTAGCTTCAGGGCTGACAACGCGACTGATGTTGCTGCTGTCTATGTGACGGTGAAGCTGATGCTTCCGATGGCGGCAACTCCTTTTCGCGCGCTTGCCCTTTCTCTCTTTTCTGCGGCTCCACTCTTTCTTACGCCTGCCTTTCATCTTTCGATGGCAACTCTCTTTCTTGTGCTTGCCTCTCCTCTCCTTTTGACGGCAGCACTGTTTTTCCTGTTTGTCTATCACCTTGGGGTGATAGCTCACTTTCCTGAACTGGTGGTTCCTTTCCTTCCGGTTGCAGCTTTCTATCTTGAGCTTTCCTTTCATTTCCTGCTGTGGAGGCGCATGCTGCTTCCGTCACCTAGGTTCCTGCTCTCTGACAATATCACTGATATTGTGAGAGAGCAGATGCCAAATTTTTGTACCATTTGTACCAAAATTTGAGCTGGAAAAAAAAAAAAAAGTCCGATTTTTTTGCTCTTTGAATTCTGGATGGAAAATAGAAATAAAACCTGAAAACGAATGGCCCTGTATGTATATATAGGGGCTCATTGCATTTTTGATTGGATGAATACTTGATGATCACTGGTATAAGTAATGCATGTAATACTCACTTCTTCAGCAGAACAGCTTCAAATAACTGTCAAAGAAGCCAACATCAAGCTGTTAGCCATAATTTGATTTGTTCACTATATAATTGTGCTTTAAAATTAGCTGCTTTGGGGGCAGTCCACCACTAGAAACCATGCACAGCTACTCTAAAGTCCATTTTTTGGTGCTCCAAAAATTGCTTCAAATGACTGTTTAGCAGTAGCAGCACTGCATTTATCTTGGAAGTTTTCAGACTCTACGAAAAGACCAAGACTGCCTAATAGTTACAAATAACCCTCTGTTTCACTAGTGGTGTTGGTGTGTGGTATAGAAAATAGAAGGGGATCTTTTTGTTGGTTCACTGTTCTGCAATTCTTGAAGTACCAATCTTTCTCGCATCTTTGACGGAAGCCAACACAGTCACTGAAGTTGAGCAGCATAGGGGATTTTTTTTAATTTGTAATGTTCTTCAGTGGGAGATTAATAGGAAAATTATTTTAAAGATAATTGATTAGAAAGCAGAAGAAAAAACAACCACATGCTGTCGGTGGGATCTGAACCCATGAGATCAGACGTGTCCGGTGTTCCATCTACTGAGCTATGGCAACGGCTATCCATTCTTCTGCTTTCAGGGTATTTATTTACAGTGTAACCGAACCTTGAGAGTGCTCACCAGCTCCACCCTCGTCCATAGCGGCGCACTTAGTACATCCTGTATTACCGCAAATGCCACGTAGGAACACTACGTGGTAACAGCTAAGGTGGAAGCTGTGCGAGAACCCTCTTTTGCTACCTATGGCAACAAGACTGCCAGTATTGAGAGCCTCGTTAACTATTGAGCAGACAAGGGAGGGACAAGAGGGGCTTGTTATTGATGACAGAGAAGGTGACATAGTAGTCCTGATAAGTCCTAGTTCCTTCTTTTTAGCCGTGCTTTTTAGTTTATGTGGCTTTGTGCAGAAAACACTTGTTCCTCATGATTATTTTGAGCCCCCCTAAGGAATGTGTAGCGTGATTCGATACGGTAAAATGGCTCTCTGCCTTTACTTAAGACCAGCTTATATTCTGTAGTGATTTATAGTGTCGCACGACACTGAAGAGGCAACGGAAAAATGGGGGGGGGGGGAACGTGGAAGAAGCTCGGCATCTTCGGGCTAAGGTCGAACCACCCTTATAAATAAACCTGTAACAGTGTGGTGGAGGTGCTGGGTAGATCATCACGGAGCCTTCTCGACTTCCCTGTGCCATCTTTGCTCGTGGCAATGACCCAATAAGGTGATGCATGGCAGCCAGGAGCAGCGGCGCCCGCTTAGCAGCACTACCGCGAGCTGCAGGCCTTTTCTGGAAAGGCTAGGGAAGACGTGGATGAGTGGCCCACCTGTTACCAGCAGGTGAGCAAATACGATCATTGGAATGCCACTGTTAAGCTGGCCAATGCTGTTTTCTTCTTGGACAGTATCTCGTTGACATGGTTTGAGAACCATGAAGTGTCCTTAACAAGTTAGGACCGCTTCATGGAAGAGATCCGCAACTGTTTCAGGGATACCGCTGCGAAACGGAAATGCACTGAGCAGAGTTAACTGCAGCGAGCGCAATTGCCTGGTGAGGCGTGTATGACATATATTGAAGAGGTGCTGAAGCTTTGCAATGTGCTTTATCCGCGGACGTCCCAAGAAGACTGAGTTGGCCATCTACTCAAGGGCATTGCGGAGGACATATACAGTTTTCTGATGAGCAGAGACAACTTGGGCTCTGCCGTGGACGTCATCAAACATTGCTGCACGTTTGAAGTTAGCTCTGTTCGGTCGCGTGCCTAATGTCACCGCTGTTGCTAGCACGGACTCCCATGAGCCTGCAAATCTTCTTGACATGATTAGACAAATCGTTCGGGATCAACTCTCCCGGTATCAAGATGTTGAGCACCGCAGTGGAGTCCTGTATGACAGCTGTTCCCAGAAGGCAGGTCTAGTCCAGCACTCCTCTCCTTGGAGTTCTGCTATTCACACCCCTCCTCATGAGCCTCACAACAACTCTCATGACCCTGCTCTGCTCACATGTTCCTACTACAGTGCCCCACCTCCTCTGTAATGCCACCAGCGACTGGACTTTGATGGCCACTTCGACCCTGTCTATGAAGACTCCTCGAGCGTACTCGTGACCCACCAGTGCATTACCGCTGCGGTATACCCGGACACATATCCCAGTCTGCTGCCGCCAGAGCCAGACTTCACACTACCAGCGCCTGTGGCTGAATCGTCAGCCTAGTTTCAGTGCGGACGTTCGTGACCAGACCTTCACATCTCAGGGCTCCTACCGCTATGTGCCACTCTGGAACGACTCTCCTGCCTCTGACAGGAGCCTGACTCCCCCCACTCACTGCTCCCGATGATCGCCTTCTCCTCGCCATCCTTCACTGCCACCGGCAAACTAGCGGGTGCGGCCGATGGAGTTGCAGTCGCAGGGTCATTGATATTGCCAATTCCTCTGCCCATTGTTATGTTAAAAGAGAACTGTATGGAGGTGTTAGTGGACGGTGTTTGCGTTAGTGGATACTGGTGCCACAGTGTTGATGATAAATTTAGATTTCAAAAACTGCCTCGGTCGTAAAATAATGTTGGGTTGGGATCATGCTATCATATTTCGTGGCATTGGGGAAAATCATTGGTTCTGCTTGGTATTTGTTCTGTAAATGTAGCGATCGCTGGCTGCATGTTCAGAAATGAATTCATGTGCTCCCTCGCTCTTCGCAAGATATCCTGGGTGTTGACTTTTTGCAACAGTGCGGCGCAGCTCATCAGCAGTGGTGGGATATCATTAAGCCCTAGTCTTCTGTCGGCTCTTATAGAAGACTCGCCATTGGATCCCAAAGTGTTTTTTGTCTCTGAAGATACTGTTCCAGCGATGTCCGCCATTTTCGTCCCAGTTGTGTCCTCGAGCGCAGTTTGCTATGAATTCGATGCTCTGGTGGAACCCGATTCCATTGCCTGTGCGAAGAAGAGTGTGCTGGTACCCCGCAGCGTCGTTTGAGTGAACGCGGGCCATGCTGCGCTTTGTACTGCTAATCATTCCACAAACCTGCTGTATTACTGCGTGGTTTGAAACTTGCCGGCTTTGAAGAAGGCCTTTCTGTGCCTGTTGCTATGCTCAGTGACTGCGTTGTTCACACAACTCGACGTCGCGACCTGACCAGTTCTCAATTCCTGGCCATGATCAACAAATCTGTAGCCACCAACGGCCATCGGATATTGATAGAAGTTCTTTTGAAGTGTGTGGACGTGTTCGTTCGAGATCAGCCACCATCTATTCCACCGTCCCGAGCTCATAATTGATGAACAGGTTCGTGACATGTTGCAACAAGGAATTATGTAGAAATGATTAGACCGTGGGCCGCCCCTGTGATCCTCGTGAAAAACAAAAATGGCACGTAGCGATTTTATGTCAACGACCACCGCCTTAACACTGTCACAAAGGAGGATGTTTACCCGCTGCTGTGCGTTGATGATGCCATCGACTGCCTCCATGCAGCTTTCTACTTTTCCTCTGTTGATTTACGGTCCGGATACTGGCAGATCCCGATGCACCCGAAAGACAAATAGAAGACGGCGTTCATGACCCCAGACGGTTTGTATGAATTTGATGTGATTCCATTCGTCCTATGCAGTGCACCTGCCACCTTGGAAAGATTCATGGATACCCCTTTGTGTGTACTTAAGGGGCAGATTTGCATGTGTTATCTGGATGATGTCATTTTTGGTAGGACCTTCGCCGAACATAACAGCCGCTTAGCCATTGTCTACTCAATAGGGACGCCGATCCTGTGAGAAGAAGGAAGATGGACCTCTTCTTTCTCGTCTGCTACTAGCACCTTTCTAGAGCAATAAAAGTCTTTCCTACCTACCTACCTGCATTGAGAGAGTGGGTCTTGTGCTTCGGGGAACACCGCTTCGGGGAACACCAAAAGTGCCGCTTCGGGGAACACCAAATCGTTGTGTTTGGCCATCTGGTTGACATGGATGGTGTCAGGCCTGACGCACAGAAGATTGACGCTGTCAGCTTCGTCAAAGAGCCCAAGTCTTTGAAAGAACTGGAGAGTTTTTGGGGCTTTGCTTTCAGGACTTCGCCAAACCTTTTGCCATTGCAGCTGATGTGTCTCTCTTTATTCTTCATGCTGTCGTTGTCAGTCGTGGTCCTCCTCGTGTCATTATAAGTAAGTGACTGTGGCTGCCATTTGATGGCAGATGTTGTGGAGCAGCTTCTGCACCTTTCCTCTTGCCATTTCCATCACTCAACACCGTACCCCCACCCCAGACAAATGGCCTCATTGAACATATAAACCGGACACTGACAAACATGCTTGCGATGTATGTTGACTCCCGTCATAAGCACTGGGACGACGTGCTTCCCTTCATTGCATACACCTATAACATGTCGAAGCATGAAACAACTGCTTATAGCCCGTTTTTCCTTCAGTATGCCTGTCTGCCTCAAAGTTCTTTCGACACCATTTTACTGTTCTCTCTCGACACCAAGCTTTCTATTTCAAGCACCCTCTGCTGCACTGAAGAGGCTGGCAGGCTCGCACGGCTGCATACTGTGGCCTCGCAGGACTGCTTTAGCAGCACTGTGACCGCCGGCACAGGGATGTTTGCTACCTGCCCTGCGACTTAGTGTGGTTGTGGATGTCTCTCCGCAAGCGTGGTTTGTCTCACTACACAGGCTTGTTTATTGTGCTTGCTTGGATTAATGACCTGAACTACGTGTTGTCTCGCCAATATTCTCAAGGTCGCTGCCGTCGGAAAACACAAGTTGTGCATGTTGCACAGATGAAGCTCTGCCATTCTGAGGACCCTGAATGACTGGCCCATGGGCTTCATCTGCGAAGGGGGAAGTGTCACACGACGCTGAAGAGACAACAAAGAAATTGGGGATGCGGAAGAAGAAGCTCACCATCTTCGTGCTAACACACCAGGCTCGGGTTGTTCTACTCTACCGAGGGAAGAGACGAGTGACTACCGTGCCCCCAACATGATGCCGCCAAAGAAGCGTTTATTCATGCCCGCAGGAAGAATGTATACACACTGAGGGGCGCCGCCTCCTTGCTCCTAGCGCCATCGCGTGACAACTCAAGCACAAGGCGGCGACCACTACATCTTCCCTCCTGAGATTGTTGCAAGTTCAACCTGCGCGGCGGTCTCACTGCATGACCGTATCGCGTTTGAACCTGTTCTTGAGGTTGAGGCCAACTCTCTTCCATAGGTGACCCCTGGATCTCAGGCGAAGAAGGTACGCGCAAAGGTCCCACCGGCAATGAGCAGGAAGAACTTTGTTGCGACATTTCAGGCTTTGATGGCGAGGCTGCTGCCTGTTCTGGCCAGTTGAGAAACGCACCAGATGGCGACGATTTCTCTGCAGAATGCTGCTAGGAGTCTCAGCCATGTGCGACCGAGGTCGCTGAGCAGGGCTGAGGACCTGACCGCTGCAACCAATGTCCTTGACCCATACGTCGACCCCTGGTTTCAGAGGACTCGTAGGGCTTGCACTTTGACGGCGATTGTAGTTCTTTCCCTGTTGCACCTTGGTTGCAAAATCCTGTGCCTTGAGCGTATCGTGACTTGGCAATGCTGGCAGAAGTCGTTCTGGCAGTCCCGGAAGGCGTGTTTGCAGGTTTTGTCCCATCAGTAATTGTACTGGAGATACGCCCGAAACACCAGGTGTGTCTCGGTAAGTGAGAAGGGCCAGGTACGGATCGGAGCTTTTCTCAAGCAGGTCCTTCACTGCCCGCACCATACGCTTGGCCTCTCCGTTACTCTGAGGGTATTGAGGGCTGCTTGTCTCATGACGGAATACGTAAGATCGGGCTAACTCAGCGAAATCGTTGGATACGAATTGAGGTCTCTTGTCTGTTCACACGACGTCGGGAATCCAGAAGTGAACAAAGCAACTCTTCACAGCAGCAATAACCGCCGCAGCAGTTGTAGTCCCCAGTGTGACCACTTCAGGGAATCTGGAGTGGTAATTGACAATCAGAACATAGTCAAGTCCTTTAAACTGGAACAGGTCGATACCGAGGTGTTGCTATGGCCTCTCCGGTGTGGGGGTTGGCATCAGTGGCTAGGAACATATGACTTGAGTCTTGGCACACTTGGGACACTGGGCCACAAGGTGTTCAATATGCAGGTTGCAGTTTGGCCACCAAATGCAATCTCGGGCGCATTCTTGACAGCGGTGTACCCCTTGATGCCCTGCAGCAGTGTGAGAATGTCCTGGCATTGAGCAGATGGAATGACGATGCGGCGATCCAACAGAAGCAGACCCTCTTACACACTCAGTCTGTCTCTCTCCTTCCAGTACGGTGCTATGTGGGTTGGTACTCTGTTCTTGTAAGGCCAGCCTCTCTCACAGTAAGTCATGACTGAGGAACACTCCCCATCTTGAGCTTGCTGTCAGCGAACATCATCTAGACGACTTGCTACCCGAGGAGGTAGATCCTTCAGGACTTCACCGATGAAGATTTCCAGGCTATTATGATAGTGTGTCGGCCGTAGCTGTGAGTTTTCCCGGTGCATACTTGACAGTGTACTGATAGCGCATCAGATTGATCTGCATTCGCTGTACTCAAGGTGGCAAGATTTCTAGGTCCTTGCTCGCAAGGAGGGATACGAGAGGAAGATAATCCGTCTCGGCCTCAAAGCTTAGACCGCGACGCCGAAGTCTTCGATTGCCAGTAGTCCAAGAAGGTGGGTAGTCTGATTTTTGACGACATACAATGTCTAGACAGTCACTCTGTTGCACCACTCCAGGTTAGCAGGGAAAGTTCCCTGCATGCGCAGCCAATGATTTCCGGGACCAGATACCGAGGCTCCTGCTTCATCCAACATGCCAGGCAATCCCGGGAAGGAAGGCGAAACTACTGTTACCTCTGCTCTCGAGTCTGTTTTGAACTTTGCAAGGCGGCCATTCATGCATAGGTCGGTGTACCTTGCCTGATGCATACTGAACGCGTGAAGTTTGATAGAACCCAACAGCTCTTTCCAGTGCTTTGCCTTGCAATTTTCTGCAAAATGACCCTGCTTTCTGCAGAAATGGAACATATGCGTGCGGGGCATTCGTTTCGCGGATGGATACTACGGCCGCAATAACCGCAAGCTGACCCATTTAGCAGCGCTGGCTTGCTACTGCGTGACGATGTGCTTGCCGTTGTTATCTTTGTGCGCCGCGTTGACGTTCAAAGTATCGAAAGCTGTGCTGTCGCATGAGCTTGTGCGGTAGAGGCGCTCTTTTTCAGCGTCCTCATGCAGATGCGCTTGACACAGTGCTTCTTCCGCTGTGAGTTTCAGGCAGCAGCACAACTCATCAGATAGCTTTTCACCCCGCAATTCTATGACAACTTGTGCCGAACAAGGCGGTCTTCCACTTCGGGGCTTCTGTATCCGCGAAGCGCTGCGAAGAAGTCGTCGACTGACTCACCCTGCTGCTGTGTTCGGTGATGGAACCGACGGCTTTCGTAAATCTCGTTGACGGGGTGCAAGCATGCACACCTGCACCTTGTCGGTGGCTGTATTCAGGCTGGCGGCGAAGGCGTAGTCTTCGTACATCACTACCTATGTTGGCCACTCTTCTGGGCTTGTGAAGGTGAACGGTAGAGGGAGTTGAAGTCCGGGCGTACCGATACGCACGATGTTGACCTTGCATTGCTCGGCGTCCGTACCGACTGCCGTGTCCATAACCGCGGAGTTAGCTGGATCCCACTTCTGACACCACATTCTACTCTACCGAGTGAAGAGACGAGTGATTATCGTGCCCCCAAACAAGAAGCGTTTATTCATGCCCGCAGGCAGAATATGTACACACTGAGGGGCGCCACCTAGTGATGCAAAACTATCGATAGTACTATCGATACTATCGATAGTTGAGGCACTATCGAACTATCGATGGTAAAAAAGACTATCAATAGTACTATCGATAGTAGTATCGATAGTACTTGTTATATACAGTACTATCGATGCTATAAAATCAACCATGCGTACACACTGCATACTAGACTTGGTTTCCCAAGTGTGTGGTATGGAGGTGATGGTATGAGTAACTGACAGGACTCGCCCGTTTTCGCGGCCTACGCGTCACCAAGCTCTGCAGACTTTCCCTACGTAAAGTTGCTGGATAAAATGTTAGCGTGCGAGTGCCCTAGTTGCGAAGCATGTGTACGAAAACCATTTCTGTAGCGGTTACGTAAGCAAGCCAGCACGAATTGTGCTGTTTGTTCTTTCATCGGATGCAGTTCCGGGTATTTTTCCAAACTGAACCAGTGAACGTTAAAGAACCACAGCTGGTCGAAATTTACCCGGAGAACTCTACTACAGCATCCCTCCTAGCTTGAGTCGCTTTGGGACATTAAGCTTCATGGGGCTGTCAAACCAATCAGGTATCGCAAATGTATTGGTTATGTCACTGGCCAACGAATGCATAATATCAGTATTGTTATTATCAATAGTCTTACCATCGACAGTTTCACTATAGATAGTCTTGCTATCGATAGCGGTACTATCGCTAGTAGTACTATCGATAGCAACACTATCGCTAGTAATACTATCGATTCTACTATCGATAGTATAATCGATAGTATTACTATCGATAGTAGAATATCGATAATACTATCGATAGTCTATTGATAGTAGCACTATCGATAGTTTTTTTACACTATCGATAGTCAATTTTTCGATAGTTTTGCATCACTAGCGCCGCCCCCTCCTAGCTCCATCGCGTGACAGCTCAAGCACAAGGCGACGACCACTACACAGGTCAACTCACCCCATAAGTAATCCTGCAGCAGTATATTCCATTGCGATTTTTTTAGGCCCTAAGTCATGTGGCTGTCTTCAGTTTTGTACGCTCATGTTCAGACATTCCATGACTCTGACAGTATAGAATAAAGTTGGTTCACTCATTATGATTGAGTTATCTAATTTCAATGATGTGTTCTTGAAATTCTACAGCATAATTGCTTTGGCCACTAGACTCAGCATACTGCTTTTTTTTTTTTTTTGTGAAACGCCACTAAGTTAAAGGAGTATAGACGCCTAACTGTTGAGTGCGTGGTTTCTCCTTGGTAATGATACATGAGGTGTTATTATAGATGGATTACCACATGGTATTCTTTTACAAGCGCTAAATAATTTATAATTGAATTTCTTTCTCGTACTGTTTCAGTTTCAACAGCCGAACGCTGACTGGGATGTCAAAGAGTGGATATAGGTCATGTGAGGCATGAAAAAACTGCAATATAATCGCTGCTTCTGCATTCGTTGTGATTCCAGCTTTGAGGAAGGCTGGCTTTAGCACTGTAGTGAATTAAAACAAAGAAGCAGTGATTGTATCGCAGTTTCTCCATGCTTCACGTGATGTATAACCACACTTGACGTCACAGCCATCGTTTGGCTGTTGAAACCTAAAGCGAGACAGCATGACAGAAAAATTCAATTATAAATTATTTAGCGGTCATAGGCGAATATCACATGGTGATTCATGCATAGCAGTGTCTGCCGCATCATTGTACAGAGGAAAACATGCCAGAAATGTAATTAAAAGGCGGCACTGGCGTGCGCAGCGCTAACCGGAAAGTCCGGCATCCGGTAACACTGTAAACGGTGAAGTAAACACGGTAACGATATGCTATAACTCTCTATTGAAATAGTAAGTAACCGCCGGTCAAACCCGCGTCGATGGCCTACGAGGGCAATCATTGCCTATGCGTTCGCTGGCTGGGCAAAGCATCCCGAATGGAAGAAGCGCGGTGCGCGTGAGAAAGGGGCATCGTCGAAAGCGAAGCTACTGACCATGGTCGCGGATCAACTAACAGCAACGATTTCACAATTCTGAAATCCTTGCTGGCCATGCCGGTCACGTGGCATGCATAGCTTGTCCAGTCGTCTCCATCTTTAGCGCCCGTTACTATGTGCAGGCATTGTCATACAGCAGACAGTGCAACGGATGCATTCTGCGCCACAAGCGCTGCGCTACTTTGTCGCTGCATCAACCCAGGTACGGTAGAAGAAGCTCGAAAACACGCGTGACCAGGAACATGCAGATTTGTGGCAACGCGCTTCGTGGATCCATAGCCGACCAGATGTTTCCTCGGATAACTACGTTCCTGCGGACCACAAAATCGCAGAAGCTCTTGCTCTGACGGAGACGTTGAACACTAAGCGCGAGCTCTCCCTACTGCCAGGAATCTCAATTATGTGGCCGACCTGCCACCAGTTTCCATGCACACTTCATCCATGATTAGTGATAGCTACCCCGTCCCTGAATTTGATAGTTGGCAGCAAGGTCTCGACGAGGATTAAATGACTGCCCTAGATAGCCTGGAAAGAGCTGCGACAGGCTCTGCTTTGCACAAGTAGGCCGCAGTTTTATAAGAAATAAACGCCACTTTTAGCGGCCTTAGTGTTTTTGGCTGTTGTAAGAAGAATCCACTCGCTAAGAACATCAGATATAACGAACTGAACTCGTGTGACCGTCAGGTTCGTTAGAAGTGGGCTCGACTGTAGATTCAATCGGCCACAAAAAACTTTTTCACGCTTCAGACATGGGCCTTACATGTTCGGACGTACTGTCTGTTGCAAAAGTTTACAGCCCACCGCGCCCTTTATTTCAATGGTGTGGTGGGCTGTAAACTTTTGCAACAGACAGTACCTTCACGCCAAATGGACGTTTGTGCCGTGGTCAGTGCATTTCTACCTGTGCGAGCAACGAGAATCAATTTGAGCAATAAAATTATATTTTTGTCGCGATGCTGTGTTCTTTTGGGACATACTTAAGCGGTCTCTTAGAAACCCATTAACATCACACATTTGATTATAACATTTATGGCTGTGATGAAAAACTTTGGAATTCCGTGCGAACTCTTCGTGTTCATAGTACTGTTTAGCATGTGGAAAACCCGCATGATGAATGAACACGCAGAACCGCCGCGTTCAACGAGGTCACTGTTCAGATAACAGTGCACTTTAATGCAGGAGGAATATGCTGCGCAAGTTCAACCTCCTGACTGGTTCCCCTTTCTTGACGTGTGCACCGTCTGGAATTTCCATATGCGGGCGGAGAAAGGGAGTTATGCTGGCATGAGGCTTTGAGCCGCGCGCTGGCGACTGGCAGATATTTTTTCTTAGAAGCAGAACAATTTCAGCAAATCGGCATAACGAAATCACTTCATCGCAGTTACATTTCATCGCAGCATCTTTCTGGGCGTAATCACTATCGCATGCCAGCGAGCGCATGTATTTCCGCATTGCCCTTTTATGCAATCGGTGTTTAATTTTTTTTCTTATTAGTACATCTCCACTGTTGCCAAGGGCCCGCCTTTCGTTGCATATTTCCGTCGCGCACAAACAAGAATATGCGGATTCTAAAAAAGGAAACCACCAATTTATACATTCTTCTTTTGTTAACACTAGTAGCAATATCTCGGGTTTAACGTATCGAGTAGACATTGGGGCTATAGGATAAACGGTGTTATGGCGAGCTCCAGATTGACGACACCAGCTGGGGATTTGCAACGTGCGACAGAACTCATTGGTTTTTGTATTTTTGGAATCAGCAGCCGAGCTCGACAGCCATTGAGCCATTTTTTTTCCTTTATTGCCCTACAGACCCATCGTGAGGGGTTTTATTTAGAACCTGCTGTCGGAGACAATGAGCGCCTACAAAAGTAAATGTTGCACTACCAACGGCGCTGGCTCAGTGGTTAGGGCACTCGGTTACTTATTCGGTGTACCCGGGTTCGAACCCGGACCCGGGGGCCACGTTTCGATGGAGGCGAAACGCAAAAGGTACCGTGTGCTGTGTGATGTCAGTGCACATTTAGGATCCCCAGCTGGTAGAAGTTATTGCTGAGCCCTCCCCTACTGCGCCTGTTTCTATTTCTTATTTCACTCTCACCCATGGGTCAGGTGTCCATCAAGAAGTGAGACAGTTACTGCGCCATTTCCTTTCCTCAAAAACCACCATCACAACGTTGTTGGGTCCTCGCGCTAATATTTCATCTATTTGTTGGAAATGACGCAAATAAAAGGAAGGCATTCTCAATCGGTGCTGAAATGATTATAGACACCCAGTTTTGTTGCGTGTTTTCTCCTTTCAAATGATGCCATAGTTTTTAGAATACATGGTTCACCGTGTGGTATTCCCCTACTGCCAATAAATAATTTAGAAAATAATTTTTTCTCTCAAGCTGTTTCGGTTTTATCAACCGAATGATGGCTGTGATGTGAGTTCAACATTAGGTCACGAGAGGCACGGGAAAACTAATACAAACGCGGATACGTTGTCTAGGCTCACTACAGCACTTTAATCAGCCGGCGGCTCCAAGACCTATAATTACAACGAACGACGTATCAGCAGTTATATTGCTGTTTTATTGCACCTCACGCGACCTAATTTCCACTACACGTCACAGCCACCGTTATGTTGGTGAAACCGAAACAGGGTCAAGAAGAAATTAAAATATAAATTATTTATTATGTGTTTGGTGAATACCACGGGGTGCTCCATGTACCCCAATGTCTAACGCATCGTTTGAAAGAAGAAATCACGCAAGCAAAAATTTGGTGTCTGTAGTACTTTATTGAGTTCGAGCAGTCCTAACAATCTGATTAAATATTTACGCAAATATGTAAAAGGGGAGGAGTAGTAACTCGAGATTTCACATAAACCTGACGTACAAGTCTTTAGAATTGGCAGTAGTACATTACAGAAACGTCAATTAGGCTTCTTCCCAGGCACCAGACTTCCCGTAAGTTTGCTGTCGCATATACTGGGTACCATTTTTGCACTTCCCAGTGCAGAGAGCTACGGATGGCTAAAACTATGCGCTAGATCATCTCATTTTGTGCGTAAACATGAGGCATGCCGGGATGCAAAAAAGTGGGGCTGAACCGGGTCCCGAACCGGTTCGGAACGGTTCCTTTGAATCGTTCCGGTTCGGGTTCAGTTCCAAGATGGCGAAAAAAATATGGGTTCGGTTCGGTTTCAGGTTCGGGTTCGGTTCCAGTTCGACACCCTGGCTGCATGCGTTTGCTTTGACAGCGTTGTGCCAGAAACGTGGCGCTAAAGCCATAGGCCGTCGGCCTTAGTTGTGTTCATTGGTATTTGCATTGACAATGTTTTACACTCCGGCCATTTTAAGGAAAGTAAGTGTGCTTAACTGGCTCCCTGGGTCAGTGCACGCCTGAATCGCGCTTATAGGTATGTGTGGTGATGAGAGAAAGATGTGGGCTGCATGCGTTAATGCTGACAACTGTGAGTGAACTCTCATGATCACCCATTAACTGCCACCTGTCAGGGTGGCAGGGTGGGTGGAGACTTCAGTGTAGATATAAGACAAACATGAATTTCTTACGACTTACTCCGGAGGACATCCGTTCCTCTCGCTCGTAACGCCTCCCACGGCTGTGACAACCTCGCGAAATACTTGCGCAGACCTCGTCTTTGGGAACCAGGCATTGGTGCAGCAAGTCGAGCATATATCCATCTATTTCTCCGACCACAAAGCTTCCTTCATGACAGTCAAGAACTGGTAGTGGAGTGTTTCTTGAAGAAGGAACGTGTGAAAAATAACAAGTTGTCTGTAATTGTACATACGTGTCTTGCTCGAATTCTGTGCCTCAATCTATCGAAAAGCTGAAACAACTGATGAGCTGCGCTCAAATTTCGCATTAGGAAGTAATGTTTTTACCCTTGAAGATGTCAGACCAACTGGCCCAGAATTTCGCCGTACTGATCCTGATCCTTGTTCGCTCAGTCGTTTGGATTCCACGGGCAAAAATTTCCTGTTAAATTAACGCATTGGTTTGTTTACGCGTGCTTAACTCTTTCGCTACCGCGGAAAAATGCACGATTTAGAGCGTACTGAAAGAATTTTTTTTTTCTCAAGAACTAATACACCCAGCACATATTGCAATGCATGAAATTGTAGCTTATTAGTTACACTTCTGAATGAAACAAACACCAGAGTTGTGTGTGCAAAAGTAAATGAGCATTTATTTGTGAAATTTGCTAAAAACACAAAAAAAGTAAATAGCAAAAACAAAAATTACCGGCTGCACTAAGCCCGAACTTGATTAGAGGAAAACTGGAATATACAAACTGTTGCACATGTTTATAGCTGTCATTATTCACAGTTTCAGCTATGAGAAAAATTTACTGCACTTTCCATGGCTTGTCAAGTCAGGGGTCATGACTGTGGTGCCACTGTGAAGAGCACTCAGAGGTGAAGATGTGAAGTAGCGGTAGACTGACAAGTGCTTCACATAAGGTTTTATCTTTGTTCCTCCCTTGTTCTCTGATAGTCGAGCTTGTAGTTTCTTCTTTTTTTCATTCTTTTCGGTTGGTGTTGAATGGATTCTATGAGAGGATTGGGGGCGTGGACTTCTTTTCCCTCATCATACCCGAAGATTTCTTGAATGAGCTGCTCCCTGAAAGCCAGCTGATAAAATTTGGCATTTTAGGCAAGCTCTAAAACATCAGGATCGATGAAATAAGTTTTATCGATGTGGTTCAAAAGCCAGGACACTTTTCAAGTGTTGCCAATAGAAGCTGCCGCCACTGAATCATCCGGGTCCGTTACGTGCAAAAAAACAAAAACAAAAAAGCGAAAAACCAATTTTGAGAAATGATTTTTGATGGCAGAGAGCCAGAATAGATTATTCTGGTATTTCAGTAGAGATACAGTCGTGGCAGGTCAACAATTCCAATGTATATGATGATTCCAATGAACATAAGAATCTCCAACAGATTCACGTCTTCCCATGAGCCGTCACGCCGAATTTGCTGAAAATCTTCATCCATGCATACTTATTAGTGTTTCCGCACACGATCTTCATCATTTCCGCCGTGAAGAGCATCAAAAAAAAGTCGAGAACTCGAGCGAATCTCCGAGCGCCGCTCCGCAGCGATGTACCGATATGGACACCTAGCTGTCGTCTTGGTTGAAAAACGCGACGCGACCTTGAGCATTTGGCAAACTATCTTTGCCATACGTTGTCAAGACCCTGAAGCACAAAAATAAACCACTGTTATCAATTACAAACCGTATGCACCGCAGAAAACATACAGCGAACGAAAACAGAACTTGCATGCAAGTACGCGCTGACGTTCCAGGCTCCCGAGGCGAAGTCTCGCTGCCGAAACCGAAATCCAACGTTTGTACATTGTTGCCCGACTAATAACCGCTGCTTTCGTCGCAAAAAAACGAAACCGAAACCGGCCGACGTGTTCGGTGTCAGCTTTCGCTTCCGAGGAGCGCGAGGCGACGCGGACGCTATTTTCTCCGGCTGACGGTGCTGCGGCCGTTCAAAGTTTTATTTTTCACGGCGCCCCCTCATGTCAAAACACTGAAACCAAGGCTGCCATCGAAAGAGCAGTTGTTGAGCTCGCTAACTAGATGGCGAAGCACGTCCACAACGCTCCAAAATTAGCTTTTTTGCGCGGGCGATTTGAATCGATCATATGCGAACGATCGCCTATGGCGCGGTAGCGAAAGAGTTAAGCAGCAGGTTTCTGAAGGCCTGCTCATCTTTGTCTACTGGATGTATAGTAGAGCCACACTCAGTGGCTCTTGGTACCACGTATGTAGCAGTAGACATGGTGCACCTGAGTCGGTATACTAGGTAAGAATCGCAAGACCTTTGGACACCAAATTTTTGCCTGCAGTCTGACTATGTCCACTGCAGGGCAAAGGCCTCTCCTATGCCTCTCCAGTTAACCATGTTCACCGTATCCCTGCAAACTTAATAATCTCATCTGTCCACTTTGTGCCGCCCCTTGTTATGCTTGCCTTCTCTTGGAATTCACCTACGACCAGTAAGTAATTTGTAAGCGAAATTCTTTTCTCACCTGTTTTGGTTTCAACAGCTGAGCAAT